>NC_092097.1:39434751-39483721 GCF_045679555.1 Salvelinus alpinus
AGAGGGAGGGATGAGAGAGGGGAGGGAGGTGAGGGAGCAGCCTGAGAATGTGGTGCTGAGACGGGGCTTTGTGCCACGGACGAACCCTGAGAGACAGGCCCAGAGGAAGAGCTCCATGACCCAGCTACAGCAGTGGGTCAACCAGCGCAGAGTCATGGCTGTACAGGAGGACATGAACAGGTGAGAGAGAGAAAGAGGGAGTGAGAGAGAGGGATGGGAGAGAGAGGATAGAGAGAGAAAGAGAGAGAGAGAGCAGGAGAGAGGGGATGGGAGAGAGGATGAGTAAGAGAGCTGTTTTTGTGTGTCTACAACTACATGTCTCCCTTCAACTATCTCTCTGTCTCTCTCATTATCTTCCCCCAGTACCTCCCATTACTACACAGTGAACCGGGGTGTTCCAGCTGACTACTACAGCGTCTACGGTAGCGTGGTGGGTGGTCCAGGCTACGTGGAGCAGTACCCCCTCTACCCCTTGGGCATACGCCCCGACAGCATCTGCTCTGTGTCAGCCATGGGCTACGACCGCCTGGGCCCCCCTCGCTGGACCAACGAGGACAAGAGATGCTCACTACGGGACGGACCCCCGCCCCCTCGAGACCCATACGGTCCCCCACCCGGCCCTGCCTATTACAACCAGATGGATGCAGCCCAGACCTCCATGAGGCGTCTCTCCATTCAGCCCAGGTCTAGGTCCGTCCCCAGGTCCCCTTCCTCATCCTCGGGTGGTCCCTACTCACCCGGCCCTCATAGCTTTGCCTCGCCCATCCGCTCGCCCTCGGCCCGGTTTGACAGAGGACCAAGCAGGCTACAGGAGGATGTGATCTACGCTGACCCCTCTGTGTACGGACTGAGGAGATCACTGAGCTCACCCAAGGTGAGAGGGTGTGTGTGTGTGTGCGCTGTGTCAGTGTATGTTTGTTATGCCTGACGATCATTTTTATGGAAAAAGACCAGATGGTAGATGTGTTACAATTTTTTACAATCACTTTGGCATTAATTTCCGATCCTTGAGGTCATTTTTCAAAACTCTAGACACAAAACTCAAAACGGTCATCACTTGTAGCACAGTCTGTCCAATGTTCAAACCATTGCATTGTGCATTCATATCTTTAAAGAAACCTTGCACATGCAGAATAATTGGTTCAAATATCTCGTTTATCATGAAATACCAAAGGAACATTAATTTAGATCACCAACACACAAGAAATTGATAGTTTCACTGTGTAGTTGTTTGTACAATCATTACATATTCTAGTACAAAATATGTGATGTTTCATTATGGTACTACACATAAATACATTACTGTAAAAGGACTAGCAGAGAGAATACAACAGACACAGTGAAATCATTTAACAAAATCTTAAAATTTATTGATGAAATACAATAAAATCACAACATAGGTTTCTTTGAATCAAAGCAAAAATAATTAGCTACAAAAAAGAAAAAAAACTACAGTAAAATGTCAACTGCAGTGTTCCTGGCCTGGCTTACTGTAAAAAGCAAAACAAATAATTGTTGTGGATTTGGCCACAGGTTCTCATCCACATCACAAAGGATGTTTTCATTGGCCAAACATCTTGGGAAGAATCTTCGGGCATGGTGAATCCAGGCCTGACACTGGTCTGCCGTGATGTCATTGCATGCGTCATCCATGGCCTGGAGAAGGGTGGCTTGTTCGTGAGGGCGCCTATCATATACCTTCCACCTTTATGTGGAGAAAAATTCCCCAATCGGGTTAAGGAAAGGAGAGTATGGGGGTAAGTACAGGGTGGTAAATTGTGGATGGGCCTGAAACCATGCTTGCACCATTTGAGCATGGTGGAACCTGACATTATCCCAAGCAATGACATAGGTCACGACATCAGCTCTACAGACCTGATTTATCTCATCAAGGAAGGTTACACAAGGAGAGCTGCATTATATGATCCAATACGAGGTCTGTGTCCCACCACACCATCTTCTGATATAGCCGCACACATGGTGATGTTGGCCCCACGTTGTCCAGGTACTTGGTTGGTTAACCTCTGGCCAATGAAATTCTTCCTTGTCTTGGCCAGGTTGAAGCCTGCCTCATCAAAAAGAGGAATTTGTGATGGTTTTCATCAGCATCCAGCTCCATCACCCTCTAGAAATACATTTTGGATAGAGAATTACTGATTACAATGATGTAGAATTTTTGGGGAATTTTTCACAACAGGCATCTTGAAACTGAACATACTCAGTCCTCAGTTGCTTCACTCTGTCTGCATTTCTTTCAAAAGGCACATGGTATAGCTGTTTTAGAGACACCTGGTGCCTTTTCAGCATGCGTGCAATAGTCGGCAAACTTATGGCTTCACATTGTTGAACATGTCGTCATTGTCCAAGATGTGCTGCCAAATTTCTGTAAGGTGAATATCATTTCTGGCCCGAACCAAATTGACCACAGCCCACTCTTGTTGGTCAGTCAGAATTTTGCCTCTGCATCCCCTATTTGGCCTAGTCTCGATTCTGCAGGGAAAATTACAGTAAGAACACATTTAGTCACATCACCTACTCTGTGGTACACACTGGCATGCAGTATACAGTCATTTGACAATTGAGAGTAGCCAAATGTTTAGTGCATGCTGAAGACTTACCGGTTCTCATTGTGGAAAGTTCTGATGATTGAGGCCACGGTTGATCTTCTGAGGTTTGGTTGAATCATTGTAGCTGACTCAACATTGTCATGCCGTGATTTACGACATGGTCTACAACTAATGCTCGGATTTCATAGGACACTCTTTGCTGTTGCTGCCGCTGTCTTGGTCCGTGGCCTTGTCCTCTACCACGTTCCCCCACACCTCTCAAACCAGGCCCACGACCCCCTCTCAAACCAGGCCCACGACCACCTCTCAGAAGGGAGGCTTGTCCTCTACCACGTTCCCCCACACCTCTCAAACGAGGCCCACAACCACCTCTCAGAAGGGGTGCTTGTCCTCTACCACGTTCCCCCACACCTCTCAAACGAGGCCCACAACCACCTCTCAGAAGGGGTGCTTGTCCCCTGCCATTCCTTTGACCAATACGTCTTCCTTGTCTTCCTCCTCCCACTGCTTGACCTCTTGTGACCTGGATCACCTGCTGGCTCCATGTTATCGCTATGTTGTTGTAGGTGGATACCACTCATTTCAAAATATACTCGTACCACAATGTGAAATCAAACATCAGTAACTAGTTGTCAGAATTGGGAAAGCAATTACAAGGGCCTGCATACATACACTCACCGGCCACTTTATTAGGTACACCTACTTGCGCAAATAGCCTGCTCCTTCAAACAGCAAATCATGTGGCTGGCTGCAACTCAACATATAGAGTATATAGAGTAGAGAGCTTTAGTTATTGTTCGACCAAACATTAGAACGGGCAAGATGCGGAATCTCAGCAACTTGGACCGTGGTATGATTGTTGGTGCCACACATGGTGGTCACATCTCAGAAACAGCTGCCCTCCTGGGATTTTTACGCACTACAGTCTCTAGAGTTTACAGAGAATGGTGCGATAAACAAAACAAATTCAGTGAGCGGCAGTTCTGTGTGCCAAAACACCTTGTTAATGAGAGAGGTCAGAGGAGAATGTCCAGACTCATTCAAGCTAACAGAAAGGCCACAAATGCTCAAATAACAGCTGTTTAAAACAGTGGTGTGGAGAAGAGCATCTCTTAACGTACAACACTGAATAATTCAGGCTGTTGTGGAGGAAAAGGGGGTCCTACCCAGTACTAGATATGTGTACCTAATAAAGTGGATGGTGAGTGTACTGTCAAATGTCAGTAATGTCAAACCTGAAAACATGGTCTGGAAAAGTGATACATGGGACCATAGAAACAATGTCTGATAAAGAATGATGATGAAATATACCCTCCATAGATAATGTAGTACAATTAGTTCATGTGCCACGGTTATTGGTGTCAATGGATCTTGTTATCCTGACACTTTCATGATCTAAACATGGAATATTGTTAATCAGTTTCCATAAAACTATGCATTAAGAGTAATGCAACATTTCTTATCATTTTGAGCAGTTGTATCAATTGGTAGTTAGATCATTGTAATGAAATTAATAGACAGGTGATTTTAGTTCAATGAACAAATGATCTTAGCTTTATGTGTATTGTATCCAAGCAATTGGAAAAGTGTTAGAGTTTTGAAAAATGTGCATTTTGATCATCGGTTGTGAGTTTTGTGTCTTGAGTTTTGAAAAATGACATCAAAGTTCTGAAATGAGTGCCAAAGTGATTGTAAAAATGTGTAATTGGTGAAGATGTTTCTTTGTGTTGCTAGCCCAGAGATCTTAGAACATCCTGGTTATTTCTCTTATTTCAGTATGATTACCCTGGAGACAGGAGGTCGCTAAGCCAAGGAATGTACCACTACAACTACCCTGCCTCCCCCTCTCTCCACAGCAAAATGGTACGTCCTCCCAAAGCGTGTTACACTATCAAGAGACACAGACCAATGAGTCCAATGTCAAGTTTGTGAGACACTTGACTACAGCCCTCACACACACCTACACGCGCTTAGCAGGAATATTGTCCTCGACAACTACCTGTGCTTAAAATAAGATCAGCAGTGTCTCTAAAGGTATGTTATAGCTGTGCTTCACTGCTGTATCTGGTGTGAGTTCATATGTCTGTCCTCTCTTTCTGTCTTCTCTCTTTCTGTCTTCTCTCTTTCTGTCTATCTTTTGTTTTGTCTCTGTCACTCTTTCACTCTCTCTTTCTCTGTCTGTCTGTGTCTTTATTTCTGTTTCTGTTACTCTCTATTTTTCTGTACATACACAACTCTCTCTCCTTGTACTCTTTGTTTATGTCTCTACATATGCTGGTGCCACTGATGCTGTTGCTACTGGTTTCACTGGTTTCTCTGGTACTGGGTCTTGCACTGTCCTCGTCCTTGTCATTGCTGCTGTCACTGCTGCTGCTTGTATCAGGAGGACATTTTAGACTTGCAGCTCCAGAGAAACCTGGAGTACCTCGATCAACAGGTATGTGCCGTAGGCATCTCTGAACACAGCTCTACCACTACCTCTACTCATGCACATGAACACTAACACACCAAACAAAATCCAATGTATTTTACACATACGTGCTATGTCACAATACATTGTAAAAGCTAGGTAACTAACAAATGACTTGGAAACAACGTTGATTCAACTAGTTTGTGCCAAAGTGGGAAAGCTTGGTAACTAACAAATGACTTGGAAACAACGTTGATTCAACTAGTTTGTGCCAAGTGGGAAAGCTTGGTAACTAACAAATGACTTGGAAACAACGTTGATTCAACTAGTTTGTGCCAAGTGGGAAAGCTTGGTAACTAACAAATGACTTGGAAACAACGTTGATTCAACTAGTTTGTGCCAAGTGGGAAAGCTTGGTAACTAACAAATGACTTGGAAACAACGTTGATTCAACTAGTTTGTGCCAAGTGGGAAAGCTTGGTAACTAACAAATGACTTGGAAACAACGTTGATTCAACAAGGTTGTGCCAAGTGGGAAAGCTTGGTAACTAACAAATGACTTGGAAACAACGTTGATTCAACTAGTTTGTGCCAAGTGGGAAAGCTTGGTAACTAACAAATGACTTGGAAACAACGTTGATTCAACTAGGTTGTGCCAAGTGGGAAAGCTTGGTAACTAACAAATGACTTGGAAACAACGTTGATTCAACTAGTTTGTGCCAAGTGGGAAAGCTTGGTAACTAACAAATGACTTGGAAACAACGTTGATTCAACTAGGTTGTGCCAAGTGGGAAAGCTTGGTAACTAACAAATGACTTGGAAACAACGTTGATTCAACTAGTTTGTGCCAAGTGGGAAAGCTTGGTAACTAACAAATGACTTGGAAACAACGTTGATTCAACTAGTTTGTGCCAAGTGGGAAAGCTTGGTAACTAACAAATGACTTGGAAACAACGTTGATTCAACTAATTTGTGCCAAGTGGGAAAGCTTGGTAACTAACAAATGACTTGGAAACAACGTTGATTCAACTAATTTGTGCCAAGTGGGAAAGCTTGGTAACTAACAAATGACTTGGAAACAACGTTGATTCAACTAGTTTGTGCCAAGTGGGAAAGCTTGGTAACTAACAGTGCCTTCTGAAAGTATTCAGATTTTGACTTTTTCCACATTTTGTTACGTTACAGCCTTATTCTAAAATTGATTGAATCGTTTTTTTTCTTCTCAACAATCTACACACAATACCCCATAATGATAAAGCAAAAGCAGGTCTTTAGAAATTTTAGCTAATTTATATATATATATATTTTTTTAAACGGGATTGTGAGATTTACATAAGTATTCAGACCCTTTACTCAGTACTTTATTGAAGCACCTTTGGCAGCGATTAGAGCATTGATTCTTCTTGGGTATGACGTTACAAACTTGGCTCACCTGTATTTGGGGAGTTTCTCCGATTCTTCTCTGCAGATCCTCTCAAGCTCTGTCAGGTTGGATGGGGAGCGTCGCTGCACAGCTATTTTCAGGTCTCTCCAGCGATGTTAGATTGGGTTCAAATCCGGGCTCTGGCTGTGCCACTCAAGGACATTCAGAGACTTGTTCCAAAGCCACTCCTGTGTTGTTTTGGATGTGTGCTTAGGGTCGTTGTACTGTTGGAAGGTGAACCGTCGCCCCAGTCTGAGGTCCTGAGCGCTTTGGAGCAGGTTTTCATCAAGGATCTCTCTGTACTTTGCTCTGTTCATCTTTGCCTGGATCCTGACTGGTCTCCCAGTCTCTGCCGCTGAAAAACATCCCCACCGCATGATGCTGCCACCACCATGCTTCACTGTACGGATGGTGCCAGGTTTCTTCCATACGTGACTCTTGGCATTCAGGCCAAAGAGTTCAATATTGATTTCATCAGACCATGGCATCTTGTTTCTCATGGTCTGAGAGTGTTTAGGTACCTTTGGCAAACTCCAAGCGGGCTGTCATGTGCCTTTTACTGAGGAGTGGCTTCTGCCTGGCCACCATAAAGGCCCGATTGGTGGAGTGCTGCAGAGATTGCAGAGATGGTTGTCCTTGATCCTTCTGGAAGGTTCTTCCATCTTCACAGAGGAACTCTAGAGCTCTGTCAGAGTGACCAGCGGGTTTTTGGTCAGCTCCCCAACCAAGGCCCTTCTCCCTCGATTGCCCAGTTTGGCCGGGCGGCCAGCTCTAGGAAGAGTCTTGGTGCTTCCAAACTTCTTCCATTTAAGAATGATGGAGGGCCACTGTGTTCTTGGGGACCTTCAATGCTACAGACATTTTTTGGTACCCTTCCCCAGATTTGTTCCTCGATTCAATGCTGTCTCGGAGCTCTGCGGACAATTACATTGATCTCGTAGCTTGGTTTTTGCTCTGACATGCGCTGTCAACTACGGGACCTTATATAGACAGGTGTGTGCCTTTCCAAATCATGTCCAATTAATTGAATTTACCACAGGTGGACTCCAATCAAGTTGAAGAAACATCTCAAGGATGATCAATGGAAACACTCTGAATACTTATGTAAATAAGGTATTTCTGTTTTTGCTTTTTCATCATGGGGTTTTGTGTGTAGATTTCAGAGGATTTTTGTTTATTTGATCCATTTTAGAATAAGGCTGTAACATAACAAAATGTGGTAATGTCAAGTGGTCTGAATACTTTCCGAAGGCACTGTAGCTACTGAGGACAGAGAAGGGTGGGGAAGGAAGAGTCTAGAAGTCTTGAGAAGATGAGAAGAATGACATTTGGATCACCCATAAACTGTTGGTTACACTAAACCCCTCACAAAGTGTGGTTGACAGCATTTGTGTGATGTTTGCCACAGCATTCAGATGTATTGTCGTGTGGAAGATGTATTGTCCATGTTGTCCACACTGCTACCTGCTAAAAACCTGTTGTTTCTCACAACCACATTCCAGATTCACTGTCTCACTGTCACTGACTGCTTACACCTTATGGTAATGACCAGTCTCTGGTAATGCAGTATACACACCCCATCAGATCTACAATTACCTGAACTCTTTGCTCAACATTAAACACAAACAGAAAGTTGTCTCTTCGATTTAACCAATTTGATTCTCAAATTCAAATTAGAATAGAACCGCACTAGTCAGGGACTGTTACTGCGGCCAAGCTCCTGTCTTTACTGTGACAACCAGGAGAATGATGGACAGTGTGTTTCGCCCCAGGTGACCGGTGGAGATCACCTTATCGGCATGGTAACCAGAATGGTGGAGCGATCCTCCTCTAGAGCAAATCTCTTCTCACAAGTAAGAGAGGAGAGAGTGTCCCAGAGAGGCAGGTTTCAGCATGACCCACAGGCCCCACAGTGGTCCCCAAATGATTTTATTTCCACTGGGACCCACCTAAAGCCTTTCAACTTTTCGCATGAGTCATCATGGGAATACAAATAATGTTTCTAACCATGACCCAGTCATGCCATAACCCAAAGGAAGGAAACATTACCACTCAAAGACCCCTATTCCCTCACAATATTCCCCTTCCCCTAATATGCGTTTCCAAGATGTCTGGATCATTGTAGCACAGATTGTTTGCCTTGTAGCCACATGGTTTCTGGTATTAGAGTGTAACTCCTTGTGCAGGCTCTCTCTTTCCACAGAGGTCCACTACTGCCCTCTTCAGGGCTTTTCTAGTCACTAGTGATTTAGGGCATGGGGCTCAGGTGTAGTCTAGACAGAATCAAATCAAATTAAATAAAACTTTATTTGTCACATGCGCCGAATACAACAGGTGACCAGTCTCTGGTCTCTTACCGTTAAATGCTTACTTACATGCCCTTAACCTGAGTGGCGCTGCGATCTAAGGCACTGCAACGCGTCATTACAGACCTGGGTTCGATCCCAGGCTGTGTCACAACCAGCCGTGAACGGGAGTCCCATAGAACGGTGCACAGTTGGTTAGGGGAGGGTTTGGCCGGGGTAGGGGAGGTTTTGGCCGGGGTAGGGGAGGTTTTGGCCGGGGTAGGGGAGGTTTTGGCCGGGGTAGAGGAGGTTTTGGCCGGGGTAGGGGAGGGTTTGGCCGGGGTAGGGGAGGTTTTGGCCGGGGTAGGGGAGGTTTTGGCCGGGGTAGGGGGGGGTTTGGCTGGGGTAGGGGAGGGTTTGGCCGGGGTAGGGGAGGGTTTGGCCGTCACTGTAAATAAGAATTTGTCTTTAACTGACTTGCCTAGTTAAATAAAGGTTTCAAAAATAAAAACAACAATGCAGTTCAAGAAAAAGCTAAGAAAATATTTAGTAAATAAACTAAAGCAAACAACAATAAAAAGTAACACAATAAAATAACAATAACGAGGCCATATACAGGAGGTACCGGTACCGAGTCAGTGTGTGGGAGTACAGGATAGTTGAGGTAATTTGTACATGTAGGTAGGGGTAAAATGACTATGCATAAATAATAAACAGCGAGTAGCTGTTTACCCCCATCCCCCCAAAACAAATGTAAATAGTCCGGGTGGCCATTTGATTAATTGTTCAGCAATCTTATGGCTTGGGGGTAGAAGCTGTTAAGGATTTTCCCCTCCCACTCCCTATTCTAGCATGTGGATTTTAGATGCTAGGCTCTATCCACAGAACTGGCTTTTGGTTTCTTTGTCTTACCAATTCATTTGCGATTTTAGTTATCCATGTTGCTTCACAGAGCTTTATGTTTCTTCATCTTTCCATCTGTGTTCTATGTCATGTCCTGTCTTGTGCTGTAGCTCAATAGTGTGTCAGTGCTTTACAACATCCCCAACCACCCTCCCTCTTTGTTGTACCCCTCTTTCTCCACTGTGATGTCATATCCTCCTTCATATACCATCCAATCACAGTCCCCCATAAGGACATAGATCAGTGTTTCCCGACCTTGGTCCTCGAGTACCCCCAACAAAACACAGTTTCGTTGTAGCCCTTGACATACACACCTCATTCAACTCATTGAGGGCTTGATGATTAGTTGACAAGTTGAATCAGGTGTGCTTGTCCAGGGATACAATAAAATGTCTACTGTTGTGTGTACTTGAGAACCAGGGTTGGGAAAAACTGAAATAGATGACCTGGATATGACCTTTGACATTTTGACAGAGGGGGTAATCATTCCAGCTCACCCTACTGCAGGAATCATGAACTGGATTCAACTGCGGGCCGATTATTTCTTGAGCGGATTGTTAGGGGGCCGGAACATAATTACAAATAATTAGTAGAATGCAAATTGACCGCAAGAATCGCAAATGTGTAGGAATACTTTAGATCAGATTTCCAGGGCCTCCCGAGTGGCACAGCGGTCTAAGTCACTGCATCGCAGTGCTTGAGGTGTCACTACAGACCTGGGTTTGATCCCAGGCTGTGTCACAGCCAGCTGTGACCGGGAGACCCATGAGGCGGTGCACAACTGGACCAGTGTTGTCCGGGATAGGGGAGGGTTCAGCCGGCTGGGATTTCCTTGTCCCATTGCGCTCTTGTGGCGTGTCGAGGGTGCTGGCAAACTGACTTCTGTCGCCAGCTGGACTGTGTTTCCTCCAACACATTGGCGTGGCTGGGTTAAGTGAGCAGTGTGTCAAGAAGCAGTGCGGATTGACAGGGTTGTGTTTAGGAGGATGTATGACCTTCGTCTCTCCCGAGTCCGTAGGGGAGTTGCAGTGATGGGACAAGATTGTAACTACCAATTGGGGAGAAAAAGTTAAAAAAATTAAATTCCAAAATTAAAATCAGTTGGAGCTGATTTGCTGGTGTTTTTAGTCTTTTATGTCCAACAATAAAAAATATAAAAAATAATTGGGGGGCCAAATAAAATACGCAGAAAACTTGGGGGGGGGGGGGCAAATAAAATCACCCGCAGGCTAAATTCGGCCCGCGGATCGTCAGTTGGGGAACCCTGCCCTATTGGCGCTCTCTGCTCCATACTGTAAACACCGATTTATATATGTTTTTTTTGTTTGTTCTTTTTTTGTCATTATCTTATTTGTTCAGTATTAATACCGATGTGTTATGTACAGTACTCTGAAGTAGTGATATACTATGCATGTACTATGCACATGGTATGGTATGGTGTTGTTACACTAGTTCTATTCTGTGCTACGCCATTGATAAAGTGTTGTTTACAACTGGGTGGGTCTGTGCCATTCCTACTGTATGGCTCACTGAAGCCTTCTGTAAAATGATGTGTGGGTTGTTTTACAAACCAATGGTCTATGAATGATTAGTTTGAATAGGGTCTGGTTGATAGAATGTAAGTATTAAGAATCCTGTCTCTGTTTTCCCAGGTGCCTCCATTCGATGACCCCTACAGGGAGCTGCACCCTACACTGAATCTCAACGAGCTTGAGACCAGCGTAAGGCCCTGTCCCTCCATCAAACCGTCCCATAACAGCCTCACTCCTCCTACCCTAAACCATCAACTTTCAGCCACCTTACTCGCTCCTGCAAACACCCTCCCTCCAATGTCTTAATTTGCTCTCTGACATTTTAATGAACTGTCTCTCTCTCTCTCTCTCTCTCTCTCTCTCTCTCTCGCTCTCGCTCTCTCGCTCTAGAAACTTCTGGGTCGTCTGTGTGAGCAGAACAGGATTCTAAAGGACCAGGAAGCAGTGGTCCACAGGCTGAGGATGGACAAGGTAGATAGAGAAGTTTTACCACTAAAATCTTCCCCTCGTACTCTACCAGATCCAGCATACTAAACATTGCAAAGTCCAGGCGAGTCCAGCTGAAGACACAGCATGTCTGTTGGTATATGCTGTTACGAAATGTATTCTATTTATTTATTTATAAGGGACAATGCACATTAATCAACATCAATATTACAATAATGCAACATCCATGTAAATGTACTAGGGTTAGCCAAAAGCTCATTTGCACCTGTCGTCCCTGGGCAGATACTCACTAAAACAATACAACATACAAATACATTACATTCAATAATATATAATTCTAACAACAACAACACTATCATCAACTGTCATCTTACATGAGGAACCACAGATAACTCATGTGTACAGGTTTGGATAGAGTTGAGCAACAATCAGTGCAGCTTCTCAAGTCCATGGACATTGCATTCCAGTATATTGTAGCTCTAACAGAGAAGGCCGATTTACCAATTTTACTGTTTTGAAAAGGGACAACGCAACCCCCTCTAGTTACTGCCCTTGTTATCCTGGAGGTGCTTTCCTTGAGCATGATATGCCGATATAGGGGTGGAGGGAGGGTCAAGACCATGCAAGATGTTAAAGACAAGGCTTGCATCTACATAATGCTTAAACTATCCTGACTAAATAAATTATGTTTGTAGATTATATGACAATGGTGACAAATGTTTGGTTTGTTATCAAAACTCTTAAGTGTTTGTTTGTAGAGTGATTCAATTGGTTTCAGAATAGTAGCTCCTGCTTGTGACGTAGGGGAGTTGCAGTGATGGGACAAGATTGTAACTACCAATTGGGGAGAAAAAGTACAAAAAATAAATAAGTCCCGAATTAAAATCACTTGGAGCTGATTTGCTGGTGTTTTTAGTCTTTTTTCAATGGTGAGGCAATATCTCAGATGTGAGAAGATCACTGCATGCATGTATAGTTTGGAGGCCTCCAGAGGAAGGAAAGGTCTTACAAACCTAAAGTTGAATAATCCAATCTTGATCGTGTTAATCACCTTCACATGTTTCTTAAATGTCAAGTTGGAGTCCAAAATGACGCCGAGATACCTGAAGTTAGAAACAACTTTCAGATTCTCCCCATTAACAAGAACAGCTCGCTGGGAAGAATCAATTGATTTCTTAGAGAAGTACATACAGTCTTGTCGATTATTATTATAATTTTTTTAACCCTTTGACTTCGAAATACAAATACAAATGCAGGCAATAATTAGTCATCCATTTAGAAACATGTACCATAGCTTCAGTTAACTTGTTAACAACTAGTTGTCTATTTTTTGAGTGTACATACAGAACTGTATTGTCTGCATACATCTGTATGTTAACTTGTGGGAGATCATTTATATAGATGGTAAACAGAAGGGGGCCTAATATTGACCCTTGTGGGACTGCTGACTTCACCACCTATGTCCAGTTTAAATTTAATACAATCCAGAAAATAGCAGTTGGCTGTTTCGGTAGAATGGTTTGTTCTGAATCCAAATTGCATTTGATGTATGCATTTGATGTATGCATTTGATGTATGCATTTGATGTATGCATTTGATGTATGCATTTGATGTATGGAGTTGCCCTGATTGAGGTGATCAGTCAGATGATCAGCCACCCATCTATCAGCTACTTTTGATAGCACTGGAAGAATGCTTATAGTTTGGTAATTTTCCACCAGTGTTCGGTCACCAGATTTTAAAACACGTATCACTGAAGCAGACTTCCAAGCATTGGGGAAGAACCCATATTTGATGGACAGATTAACTTGATGTACAATAGGGACAATCAGAGAATATTTGTGTCTCTTCAGGAATACAGTGTCTAGAACAAATACATATTTTGTTCTAGAGCTCCTGAAGAAGCTAATAATACTGTCCAGTGCTGATGCTGAGATTTCAGGAATTGTGAATATTGGTTTATTATTATCTATGGGAGTGAGGACTGTGGTCATGGTTGAAAATCTTTGAGCCAGTTCCCTGACAGAGTCAACAAAAAGCTGGTTAAAGGTGGTGGATATGAAATCGGAGTCTTGAATTAGAATCCCATGAACCTTTCATTCAGGATGTTTTTTGGACTTTTCAGCTCCTCTCCCTGTTAGTTTGTTGAGATTTTCCCAAATCACTTTGACATTTCCTTTTGCTTCATTGATCACTCTAAGAAAGAGCTCTGCTTTGGCAAATATTCCGTACCACCTTATTTCTCAGTGCTGTAAATATACATATGTCATCATTCTGACCAGACTTCAGTGTTTTTTCAAGGTAAAGATGCCGTTCTCTCATCCGCCTCCAGAGGTCCTCATTGAACCATTGTAGAGGGGTTTTCTGTCTTGGTTTACATTTATTTTTTTATTTAACTTGGCAAGTCAGTTAAGGAAAAAATATTGTTTACAATGACAGCCTACCCCAGTCAAACCTGAGCCAATTGTGCGCCGCCCTATGGGACTCCCAATCACAGCCTGATGTGATGCAGCCTGGACTCACACCAGGGATGCCTCTCGCACTGAGATGCAGTGCCTTAGACCACTGCGCCACTCGGGAGCCAATTTGGGTCTTCAATGCTTAACAGATCAGACACCTAGATTATGTCCAAGGACAATAAAAACAAAGTCAGAAACAAGGCAGTCATGGTGTTTCTTTTTTATCTTTATTTAACTAGGCAAGTCAGGTAAGAACAAATTCTTATTTTCAATGACGGCCTAGGAACAATGGGTTAACTGCCTTGTTCAGGGGCAGAACAACAGATTTTTCCTTGTCAGCTCGGGGATTCAATCTTGCAACCTTTCAGTTACTAGTCCAACGCTCTAACCACTAGGCAACCCTGCCACCCCAATTTACAATGTAACGTTTTATATATGGCATGTGAGGTGTCCTATGGCTTCTCTTATTAAATGTAGGTCATACATGTCTATCTGTTATGTCATATCGATCCAGAATAATGCTATAAAATGCAAAGCTGCTAAAGAAAGTAATCATAAAAGTGTGCTCTGGGGTGGAGTTTCCGCTTGGTAAATATATAGAATCAGCTTCCCGGCCCTACATCAAAACTAACCCAAGGTCAGTGTCTAGGGGCAACTTCTCCCTACTTCATAAAAGTAGCCAAACCATGGTCTGACATGTCCGATGTTACCTGCTGTTCCCAGGACAGCCTAGAGGGTGCGCTGGTGGCCACACACCAGGAGATGGAGCTGTACCGGGGTCAGCTGCTGGCTGCAGACAAATTACAGCTGAAGAAGGAGACACTGCAGAACCAGCTCATCAACATCAGAGGAGAACTCTCTCAGGCATCCAGCGTAAGAAAGACACATAGCCAGGGATAATCCATGATAATCCATAGTGATCCATTAGATGTAATCTATAAGTAAATCAAGGAGATCCCTTTAAGGTATCCTGTATAAGATATATGGGGGATGAATCTAAAATATGACAATATATCATCTATAATCTATAAGATCTGATCACCATCAGAGGACAACTCTACTACTCCAGTGTGATAGATATTGTATGGTTGCTTTAGAAAGTGACTATAAGGCTAGAGGCTTCAGCATACAGTCAGGGTTTTTCATGCGAAGGAAAAACTGTGCCTATTGCCACACTCACCACCCAAGCCTCTTTTTGATTTAGGAAAACACTGATAGTGTTCATAGTTCCAGGGTCTAAGTGTGTGGTCCAGGTTCTGAGTGTGTGTGTTCCAGGCTCTGACTGTGTGTTCCAGGCTCTGAGTGTGTGTTCCAGGGTCTGAGTGTGTGTTCCAGGCTCCGAGTGTGTGTTCCAGGCTCTGAGTGTGTGTTCCAGGCTCTGAGTGTGTGTTCCAGGCTCTGAGTGTGTGTTCCAGGCTCTGAGTGTGTGTTCCAGGCTCTGAGTGTGTGTTCTCTCCCCTGCTGTCCAGGTTCTGACCACCAGTCGGGTGGAGTTTGAAGCTTTGGAGGACGAGGTCAATGCTATCCATGGAGACCTGTGGGAACAGCTCAATACAGGCGGGCAGGTACACTGGCCACTTAATCTATGACCCACCTAAAGCTTCTGATGTTTTATTGTAGCGTACAAAGTTACCAAAACCTGTGTTTCTAACCAGTCGCCAGTCGAACACTGAATATGGAGCTTAGAAAGGAAATGACTAGAATGGAACTCTAATCTCTAATCTCACCTGCTCATGAACACACCTGTGTGGTTCCATTTTAAAGTTTCTATTGCTGTTCGTTGGCTAATTTCCAGTCACTTACCACAGTGTTATCCTAGCTTGCTAATACGTGAGTCCAACCTTTCCTCCTAATCAGTATTTTAAACAGAATAGGAATCACTCATCAACAATAAATTACCACAAACATTCTTTTTCATCATGTCCTATTTATCATCATACTTCTGATGATATCATCTAGAATGTATAAAGTACAGTCGTGGCCAAAAGTTTTGAGAATGACACAAATATTAATTTTCACAAAGTTTGCTGCTTCAGTGTCTTTAGATATTTTTGTCAGATGTTACTATGGAATACTGAAGTATAATTACAAGCATTTCATAAGTGTCAAAGGCTTTTATTGACATTTACATGAAATTGATGCAAAGAGTCAATATTTGCAGTGTTGACCCTTCTTTTTCAAGTCTTCTACAATCCCCCCTGGCATGCTGTCAATTAACTTCTGGGCCACATCCTGACTGATGGCAGCCCATTCTTGCGTAATCAATGCTTGGAGTTTGTCAGAATTTGTGGAGTTTTGTTTGTCCATGGGATTAAGGTCTGGGGAGTTTCCTGGCCATGGACCCAAAATATTGATGTTTTGTTCCCCGAGCCACTTAGTTATCACTTTTGCCTTATGGCAAGGTGCTCCATCATGCTGGAAAAGGCATTGTTCGTCACCAAACTGTTCCTGGATGGATGGGAGAAGTTGCTCTCGGAGGATGTGTTGGTACCATTCTTTATTCATGGCTGTGTTCTTAGGCAAAATTGTGAGTGAGCCCACTCCCTTGGCTGAGAAGCAACCCCACACATGAATGGTCTCAGGATGCTTTACTGTTGGCATGACACAGGACTGATGGTAGCGCTCACCTTGTCTTCTCCGGACAAGCTTTTTTCCGGATGCCCCAAACAATCGGAAAGGGGATTCATCAGAGAAAATGACTTTACCCCAGTTCTCAATCCCTGTACCTTTTGCAGAATATCAGTCTGTCCCTGATGTTTTTCCTGGAGAGAAGTGGCTTCTTTGCTGCCCTTCTTGACACCAGGCCATCCTCCAAAAGTGTTCACCTCACTGTGCGTGCAGATGCACTCACACCTGCCTGCTGCCATTCCTGAGCAAGCTCTGTACTGGTGGTTCCCCGATCCCGCAGCCGAATCAACGTTAGGAGCCGGTCCTGGCGCTTGCTGGATCTTCTTCGGCGCCCTGAAGCCTTCTTCACAACAATTGAACCGCTCTCCTTGAAGTTCTTGATGATCCGATAAATGGTTGATTTAGGTGTTACTGGCAGCAATATCCTTGCCTGTGAAGCCCTTTTTGTTCAAAGCAATGATGACGGCACGTGTTTCCTTGCAGGTAACCTTTGTTGACAGAGGAAGAACAATGATTCCAAGCACCACCCTCCTTTTGAAGCTTCCAGTCTGTTATTCGAACTCAATCAGCATGACAGAGTGATCTCCAGCCTTGTCCTTGTCAACACTCACACCTGTGTTAACGAGAGAATCACTGACATGATGTCAGCTGGTTCTTTTGTGGCAGGGCTGAAATGCAGTGGACATGTTTTTGGGGGATTCAGTTCATTTGCATGGCAAAGAGGGACTTTGCAATTAATTGCAATTCATCTGATCACTCTTCATAACATTCTGGAGTATATGCAAATTGCCATCATACAA
Source organism: Salvelinus alpinus (assembly GCF_045679555.1). Classification (NCBI taxonomy): domain Eukaryota; kingdom Metazoa; phylum Chordata; class Actinopteri; order Salmoniformes; family Salmonidae; genus Salvelinus; species Salvelinus alpinus. The sequence goes on from NC_092097.1 coordinate 39,452,206, forward strand.
ACTGAGGCAGCAGACTTTGTGAAAATTCATATTCGTTTCATTCTCAAAACTTTTGGCCACGACTGTACAGTCAACATGCCCCATTAAACACCAGACTGTCCCCCTCCTCTCCATGGAGTATCACCTGGCTCATAGTGGTGAACTGTTAAGTGACTGTCCATAAGAGTGAAGTGTCTATGACCAACTCAATAAAACTGGGTTGTATTCATTAGGAATGAAACAGAAGCAAATGGGCCAAAACGGGAAGGGGGTACCTGAACTTGTCCAATATACAAAAAACATGTTTAAGTTTTCCTTTGCGAAATTTTTGCTACATTTTGTTATAGTGTGTACTAATGAATGTATGTGACCCTGTTGTTTTCTTAGACAATCAGGCTACCTGGTGTCACTCTCTCACACTGCCTCTGGTCTTATAACTGAGACACCTAACTGCTGCTACATCACTCCCTGACTTGTTTTCTAATAGAAGACTACAATAACAATAAGTTATTAACAGTATTACATCTATTCAGTATTATACTTCAAATGTTCTTCTTACCTCTATCCTTCTACAATCACCTTTACTTCCCTCATCTTCTCTACATACTCCTCCCTCCTCTCCTTCATCAGAGTGAGATGATCCACAGACACATTCAGAAGGAGTTCTGGAGAGTTCAGGATGTGTTGGAAGGACTCCACAAGAGCAACCTTTCCAGAGGCACAGACACAGCCAAACACCGGGGTATGCATGCACCTCACAGTAACATAACCTACAGTATAGTCGTACATACAGTGCGTTCGGAAAGTATTCAGACCCCTTGACTTTTTCAACATTTTGTTACGTTACAGCCTTATTCTAAAATTGATTAAAATGTTTTTTCCCCCTCATCAATCTACACACAATACCCCGTAATGGCGAAGCAAAAACTGTTTTTTATGTTATTTTAGCAAATGTAAAAAATAAAATAAAAAACTTTAAAATCACATTTACGTAAGTATTCAGGCTCTTTACTCAGTACTTTGTTGAAGCTCCTTTGGCAGCGATTACAGCCTTGAGTCTTCTTGGGTATGATACTACAAACTTGGTATACCTGTATTTGTGGAGTTTCTCCCATTCTTTTCTGCAGATCCTCTCAAGCTCTGTCAGGTTGGATGGGGAGCGTCGCTGCACAGCTATTTTCAGGTCTCTCCAGCGATGTTAGATTGGGTTCAATTCCGGGCTCTGGCTGGGCCACTCAAGGACATTCAGAGACTTGTTCCAAAGCCACTCCTGTGTTGTTTTGGCTGTGTGCTTAGGGTCGTTGTACTGTTGGAGCAGATGTTTATCAAGGATCTCTCTGTATTTTGCTCTGTTCATCTTTCCCTCGATCCTGACTATTCTCCCTGCCGCTGAAAAACATCCCCACAGCATGATGCTGCCACCACCAGGTTTCCTCCAGACTTGACACTTGGCATTCAGGCCAAAGAGTTCAATCTTGATTTCATTGGACCAGAGAATCTTGTTTCTCGTGGTCTAAGAGTCCTTTAGGTGCCTTTTGGCAAACTCCAAGCAGGCTGTCATTTGCCTTTTACTGAGGAGGGGCTTCCGCCTGGCCATTCTACCATAAAGGCCTGATTGGTAGAGTGCTGCAGAGATGGTTGTCCTTCTGGAAACTTCTTCTACCTCCACAGAGGAACTCTGGAGCTCTGTCAGAGTGACCATTGGGTTCGTGGTCACCTCCCTGACCAAGGCCCTTTTCCCCGATTGCTCATTTTGGCCAGGGCGGCCAGCTCTTTGAAGGGTCTTGCTGGTTCCAAACTTCTTCCATTTAAGAATGATGGAGGCCACTGTGTTCTTGGGGACCTTCAATGCTGCAGACATTTTTTGATACCCTTTCCCAGATCTGTGCCTTGACACAATCCTGTCTCGGAGCACTACGGATAATTCCTTCGACCTCATGGCTTGGTTTTTGCTCTGACATGCACTGTCAACTGTGGGACCTTATATAGACAGGTGTGTGCCTTTCCAGATCATGTCCAATCAATTGAATATACCACAAGTGGACTCCAATCAAGTTGTAGAAACATCAAGGATGATCAATGGAAACAGTATGCACCTGAGCTAAGACTATAGCGTCTGAATACTTATGTAAATCATTTATTTCTGTTTTGTATTTTTAATACATTTGCAAAAATCGCTTGGTCATTATTGGGTGTTGTGTGTAAATTGATGAGGAAACCTTTTTTTGAATCCATTTTAGAATAAGGCTGTAACCTAACAACATGTGGAAAAGGTCAAGGGGTCTGAATACTTTCTGAATGCACTGTACAGTAATTTCCACTTCTGCTATGTTTTTTTCTATCTGTCTGAACTGTAGCTGAATCTCTAGCTGAAGTAGATGATAAATGAACCAATAGAAGTATATCGATGAACAGCGTTCTGCATGCATTTCTAACTCCCTCCCTCCCTCCCTCTCTCTCTATCTCTCTATCTCTCTGTCTCTCTGTCTCTCTATCTCTCTGTCTCTCTGTCTCTCTATCTCTCTGTCTCTCTGTCTCTCTATCTCTCTGTCTCTCTGTCTCTCTGTCTCTCTGTCTCTCTGTCTCTCTATCTCTCTGTCTCTCTATCTCTCTGTCTCTCTGTCGCTCTATCTCTCTGTCTCTCTGTCTCTCTATCTCTCTGTCTCTCTGTCTCTCCATTTCTCTGTCTCTCTATCTCTCTGTCTCTCTATCTCTCTGTCTCTCTATCTCTCTGTCTCTCTGTCTCTCTGTCTCCCTGTCTCTCTATCTCTCTGTCTCTCTATCTCTCTGTCTCTCTCTCTCTATCTCTCTGTCTCTCTGTCTCGCTGTCTCTCCATTTCTCTGTCTCTCTATCTCTCTGTCTCTCTATCTCTCTGTCTCTCTGTCTCTCCATTTCTCTGTCTCTCTATCTCTCTGTCTCTCTATTTCTCTGTCTCTCTATCTCTCTGTCTCTCCGGCAGTAGCCAGTGGAACATCAGGTTCTTTTAGCACCAATAGTCCTGCTAGTCCCATGAGCTCAGTAAGCCTCACCAGTCCACTCAGCCCCTTCTCCCCAGTGCCCGGTTCCCAGGCCTCCCCCTCCAAACAACTGGCTCCGGAGGTAAGCACCGCCTCCTCTTACTACCCACGCACCCACCTGGGTCCCCACCCAGGTCCTCAAATTAACACCCACCTGAGTCCTCAACGTCACACCCAACCATGTTTTGATCTAAATGCCCAACTAGGTCCTAAATCTAACATTCAACCAGGTCCTGGTCCAAATAGACCAGTAGACCAGAACCAAACACCCACCTGGATCTTGAACCGAACACCAAACACCCCCTTATACTTTCCTTACCTTGCACCCAGCCCAGGCCCCTCAGTCCTGAAACACAGTGCCAGGTCCTGTACTTAGGCACCCAGTCCTGTCCTGAACTTAAATCCCTACCTAACACCCAACCAAGTCCTGAGCCAAGTAGGCACACTGGTCTTGAACCAAATATCCACTGGGTCCTGAGCCAAACTCCCACCCTAGCACTAGCCAAGCCAACCAGCTAGCCCCTGTAGAGAGTACAGACAGCAAGCAACATGTACAACCGCACACCTCCCAAGCCAACCAGCATGGCCTTAGAAACACTGTGGACATCTAACCAAACACAGACCCAACACCAACATCAACCCCAGCACCAGCCAAGCCAACCAGGCAGTCCTTAGTGACAGTGCACAGTCACACAGCCACCAAGCCAGCTCTGGAGTTCCACTCCCCCATGAAGCCAGCCAGAGCTCCACCCACCCACTCACCCGCCCACCCTGCCAAACTGACCAATCAACAAGCTCCTACAGGCAGTAAGTAACCCACCAACACACCCAGCTAGCCAGTGAGCTTGCCCCTCAGCCGAAACAGCAAGCCATTGGCTACAGGAAAGTTCTTCTCCCAGAAACACCTTCCTACCAAGCTAGCTACCCCGACTTTCTCAGGTACCCACCTCAGCGCACCCACCTGACATTCCCTGAGACCCAGTACAAATTTTTCTGCCAAAACTCCTGTCTTGATAGCCAGCTAGCCTATAGCCATAGCCCAGACCTCCGTACACACTCCCTATCACCTTGCCCCGTGTCCAGGGCCCTCAGTCCTGAAACACATCACACACCCCGGTACCATCACACACTCCGGTACCACCACACACCCCGGTACCATCACACACTCCGGTACCACCACACACCCCGTTACCATCACATACCCCGGTACCACCACACACCCCGGTACCACCACACACCCCGATACCACCACACACCTCGGTACCACCACACACCCCGGTACCATCACACACTCCGGTACCACCACACACCCCGGTACCATCACACACTCCGGTACCACCACACACCCCGGTACCATCACACACCCCGGTACCATCACACACTCCGGTACCACCACACACCTCGGTACCACCACACACCCCGGTACCACCACACACCCCGGTACCACCACACACCCCGGTACCACCACACACCTCGGTACCACCACACACCCCGGTACCACCACACACCCCGGTACCACCACACACCTCGGTACCACCACACACCTCGGTACCACCACACACCCCGGTACCTCCACACACCCCGGTACCACCACACACCCCGGTACCACCACACACCCCGGTACCACAGCCATCCAAACATCAGGCATTGGGCTTGACTCAGTGTACATGCAGACCCATCTCTTGACCTGGTGGACTGTACTGTAAGATTTAAGATGTTTAAGGTGGGTTGCAGCAGTTGTAACCCACACCAGACAGACTTGATACAATAACAGTTCTAATGTGATGTTATACTTACTGTATTATGATGATGCAGCTTACAGTACTTTGTTTTGCCAATAGTAAGAAGCAAAGCTAGAGGTTTGAAGCAGAATGTGTTATGCTTTCTGAGGTAAACTATATAGCTGAGGGTGAGGGTCCTAGTCAGTAAGTGGTTAATAATGTTCTGTGTCCAGCAGGCTCAGGGAATCCTCACTGACATTCTCAGAGAAAAAGGAGTCAGGAGTTCTCAGCCTGCATAACATGTTGTTAAATAATTATGTATAGTGTCATGTCAACATCAATAAGCTCTTTCTCTGCCAGAAAATATGAGGTCAAAAAAGTTATGTGTAGAACTGTATCCTTAATGGAATCAGATAAGAAACCAGACAGACCTGTTACTGTAATTTATTTATAGAAACCTCATTGGGAGGTGGAGCAGAAATGTGGCAAATGTTCTCCTTTTCCTTCATGCCATCTCTCACTATGTGGAACATGGTACTTAGTGGTGGGTCATTCCATGTCATTTAAGCAAGTCATCTCACCCACCAGGTTGGTAGATTGTTTATTTTCATCATGAGCAAAAGCAATTGGTTTTCTACACAACGTTGCAAAGAAATAACCCCAAGAGACCAGCAAAAGGGATAAAAGGGGGACTTTCCTCTATAGTGCTTAATCAATCAATTAATGAATGAATTGATATCAAGGAATATGATAGGCCAAGAAATCAAGTCAACTGGTTATCCCAGGTCCATAACAGTTCATTGATTAAAAGAGAGGGATGTACACTGAATAAAAACATGAACTCAAAATGCAACAATTTCAAAGATTTTACTGAGTTACAGTTCATATAAGGAAATCAGTCATTTGAAATAAATTCATTGGGCCCTAATCTATGGATTTCACATGACAGAGAATTCAGATATGCATCTGTTGGTCACAGATACCTTAAAAGAAAAGGTAGGTGCGTGGATCAGAAAACCAGTCAGTATCTGGTGTGACCACCATTTGCCTCATGCAGTGCGACACTTCAGACAGTTTAATAACAAATATATTTATTAGGATCCCCATTAGCTGACGCCAATGGTGACACCTAGTCTTACTGGTGTCCGACATATAATTAAAAAGACACTACAGACAAAATACTTTACAATTGACATACATTTAAAAACATTGACATGTAGTGTGTGTGCATCTATCAGTTACACATACATGTCAGTACATACACACAAAAGTGGGTCACATGGGGTTAATTGTGGCATGTGGAATGTTGTCCCACTCCTCTTCAATGTCTATGCGAAGTTGCTGGATATTGGCGGGAACTGGAACATGCTGTCGTACACGTCGATCCAGAGCATCCCAAACATTCTCAATGGCTGACATGTCTGGTGAGTATGCAGGCCATGGAAGAATTGGGACATTTTCAGCTTCCAGGAATTGTGTACAGATCCTTGCAACATGGGGCCATGTATTATTATGCTGAAGCATGAGGTGATGGCGGCAGATGAATGGTACGACAATGGGCCTTAGGATCTCGTCACATGATCTCTGTGCATTAAAATTGCCATCGATAAAATGCAATTGTTTTCATTGCCCATAGCTTAGACCATACCATAACCCCACCGCCACCATGGGGCACTCTGTTCACTACGTTGACATCAGCAAACCGATCGCCCACACGACTCCATACACGCTGTCTGCCATCTGCCCGGTACAGTTTCATCCGTGAAGAGCACACTTCTCCAGCGTGCCAGTGGCCATTGAAGGTGAGCATTTTCCAACTGAAGTCGGTTACGACGCCAAACTGCAGTCAGGTCAAGACCCTGGTGAGGACGACGAGCACCCAGATGACCTTCCCTGAGACAGTTTCTGACAGTTTGTGCAAACAGTTTCATCAGCTGTCCGGGTGGCAGGTCTCAGACAATCCCGGAGGTGAAGAAGCCAGATGTGGAGGTCCTGGGCTGGCATGGTTACACGTTGTCTGTGGTTGTGAGACTGGTTGAACGTACTGCCAAATTCTCTAAATGCACGCTGGAGGCAGCTTATGGTAAAGAAATTAACATTAAATTATCTGGCAACAACATGCAAACTGCATATTTTAGAGTGGCCTTTTATTTCCCCCAGCACAAGGTGCACCTGTGTAATGACCATGCTAATCAGCTTCTTGATATGCCACACCTGTTAGATGGATGGATTATCTTGGCAAAGGAGAAATGCTCACTAACAGGGATTTAAACAAATTTGTGCACAACATTTGAGAGAAATAAGCTTTTTGTGCATACTGTATGGAACATTTCTGGGATCTTTTATTTCAGCTCATGAAACATGGAACCAGCACTTTACATGTTAAACTTTATATTTTTGTTCAGTATAGTTCAGAAGATACTGAAGCACTCTGGGACTGGGGTTGGATCCTCCTGTTTTAGTATTAAACCCATGTGAAACCTGTAGTGCTATGCCTTCCTCTGGCTCTCAGCCAACTCTCTCTGTTGGGCATGAAGCTCATAATCACACAATGCTGAAATTTGAATTATAGTGTTCAAGAGCAGAAATGTTCTATTTTGTGAATCTTATAAACCCATGTATCATCTGTGTTGCTTAATGATTGTAACTGATTACAGTGTCTGTACTCATTCAACTGAAACATAACGTTGGAAATTGTGGTGGTACTTTCTATCTTGTTTTTCATATTCAGCAGTAGTCAGTGGTCTGTATCAGTACTACTAATCTGATTAGAATTGATCAGTATGTGCATTCATGCTAGCTCAGTGCAGGCATCTCGTTGGACGCCTGTGACCCTTCACCCCTGAAGTTCATAGGGGTCGGGGCTCCATTCCTCATATCGTTCCATGATCCTCTCTGCTCTGCACTCTACCTGGCTTTTGTCACTCCTCCTGATGCACAGCGCTCTCTCTTCCTCCTCCTACCATCATCCTCCTTCCTTTCTTTTTTTTCTTCCTTCCCTCTCTTCCTCTTATTCTTCCTACCTCCTTCCGGTGGCTGTAGGACATTGGCCCGCCACGGCCACCACTTCCCAAATCCTACTACCCTCTGGAGTCGCTCCCCTCCCTTCCCCCCTCCCTCCCCCCTCTGCCCTTCGACAGCTCCACCTGGCTACGCAGCCTGGGCCTGGATGACGGTTACCTTGACGATGAAGAGTCCCACAGCAGAAAGGTATTTGGAGATGGGAGGGTGGGAGGGAGTTCCCATCCCTGCCATGCCCCCTGTCACTCACGCAAGCTGGTAAATGTTGTCCATAACCACTGATTCAGGGACATAATCATTTGCCTCCCCCTAATGGGTAAAGTAAAGATTGGGGGTAGAGTAAGCTGATCTGTGGTAAAGGGCAACTCCCAGTTGTTACATGTCCTATAGAAGCCATCCCTGTCGTCCCCATAAACACTTCCGGACCCCTAAACAACAGAGCTCCAAGCTCTACCACACAGAGTGATTTTACCCCCCCCCCCCATCACCCACTTCACCATCACCCCATCCCTCCGCCATAGATATGGTCACACACATCCGTCTGTTCTAGCGCTTCACTCCTCATGACTCCTATTCCATATTTTCTTTCTTCTCTCTCTCTCTCTCTGTGTGATTGTTCTGGCTCTGGCTTCTCTTTAGTCTGCTGTGAAACAATCAATCACTTACTATGGTTGATACCAAAAACTTCATTAAATTTGAATTGAATCAGTTGATATGTAATTATTCAATAGGATCTAAAGCAACAATACAAAACAAATAGGACAACCAATTTTAAGTATTTTAAATCTTAGCCATTCTAGTGTACTGGGTGCTTTTGAATGCTAAGACTTAGCTTAGGGCAAGTTACAGGTTCCCCTAGGAACGGTAAGGATGTGAATGGAGGTGTGTGGATCCATCCACAGCTAGTGGTTCCTTTACCATACTGTCTGTGTGCCAGTCGTTGTAGTGATGTGGTAGTGATGTGATTGTGCTAGTTCCTGTGCTAGTGCTGTGTCTGTCCTGTAGTGTGTAGACCGTATGCTTTGGCTTATGCCGTATCTACATCCCACCATTGAGCTCTGGAACCAGCCATATCTGGCAATAACCCCATCATTGCATTCCACACCAATGCATATTATCTAATGCATTCTGTGTTTGGGTAACTATATGGCCAATAGTTCCTACACTCTCCCGGTACGTAAATATCTTACTGTTGATTGACTGATGATGCATTAGCTCTTCCTCCTACTCTGTGTTGCAGCACAAGTACGGTTATCGACAGGACATGTCACCAGAAGAATGGACCAATAGCAACGAAGCTCAGGAGCTGGATCTGGATCGACAGGCCAACATGAATAAAGGTACAGGAAGCACGGGATCCTGGGTAATGGTGTTCTGGTGTGTCAGTAAGTCTGCATAGCTGGGTCATTCCTACAATGCGGTACCATTTGGACCTCAAAACATTTGAATTTTTACAAATATGTACAAAGAAAAATAGTATTCATTTAGAAAAACATATTGATCAAGCTCAGGCACATACATTTTTTTGGGGATGCATTTTCCAATTTGTTAGGTTCATAATCCTAAGAGGGTTGACCTATCAGGGTGGAAATGTTGAACCTAAATTAGCCATAGCTCTGTGAGTGAACAAGACTGAGCAAACATAATGATAAACACTTAAACAGGATTTTAACTTCTCTATCAAACATATTTTAACATTTTGATTATTATTTGTATTTATTTATATAATTTAGCCAAACAAGTTGGATATGTATGAGTGGGACATACAGACTAAGAACATGAACAAATAGATAGAAATGAGGGTTTATATTTATTTAGCTTTGCACCATAGGAATTATGACTCTTCCTGAAGGTGGGGTCATTGTAGGAAGGGGTTGTTTTCTTAAATGGAGAATTACAACAAACTAACAGGGTGGAAAGTGGTATCAGGGACACACAGAAAATCTTAAATGAAATAATAATAAATACAATAATCATTCAATTGTTTTTATTATTTTATGGCTTATGTTTATTCTTTATTTTTAGGGGGTAGATCACTTTAAATATTACACAGATTGTGGCTTCCATCAGTGTAATTGTCTGTATCATTTCCAATCCCCCATATTTTCTTTGTAAATACCAGTAAATCGTACTCATTCCAGGGTTTTTCATTATTTTTACTACTTTCTAAATTGTAGAATAATAGTGATGCCATCAACACTATGAAATATCACATGTGGAATCATGTATTAATAACCAAAAAAGTGTTAAGAGAAAAAAGCTGGTTGAGAGAATGACAATAGTGTGCATTGAGGCAAAGGGTGGCTACTTTGAAGAATATAAAATATATTTTTAATTGTTTAACACTTTTTGGGTTCCCACCGTGAACCAAAATTATGACAGCTTTGCACACTCTTGATATTCTCTCAACCAGCTTCATGTCTCTCAACCAGCTTTGTGAGGAATGCTTTTCAAAAAGTGTTGAAGGAGTTCCCACATACGCTGAGCACTTGTTGGATGCTTTTCCTTCACTCTGCGTTCCAACTCATCCCAAACCATCTTAATTGGGTTGAGGTCAGGTGATTGTGGAGGTCAGGTTATCTGATGCAGCACTCCATCACTCTCCTTGGTCAAATAGCAGGTACACAGCCTGGAGGTGTGTTTTGAGTCATTGTCCTGTTGAAAAACAAATGTTAGTCCCACTTACTGCAAACCAGATGGGATGATGTATTGCTGAAGAATGCTGTGGTAGCCATGCTGGTTAAGTGTGCCTTGAATTCTAAATAAATCACCAACAGTGTCACCAGCAAAGCACCCCCACACCATCACACCTCCTCCTCCATGCTTCACGGTGGGAACCACACAAGCAGCGATCATCTGTTCACCTACTCTGCGTCTCACAAAGACACGGTGGTTGGAACCAAAAATCTCAAATTTGGACTAATCAGAGCAAAGGACAGATTTCCACCGGTCTAATGTCCATTGCTCGTGTTTGTTGGCCAAAGCAAGTCTCTTCTTCTTATTGGTGTCCTTTAGTAGTGGTTTCATTGCAGCAATTTGACTATGAAGGCCTGATTCACACAGTCTCCTCTGAACAGTTGATGTTGAGATGTGTCTGTTTTACTTGAACTCCGTGATGCATTTATTGTCATGGTTCCTCCGGTTTTTCTAGTGTACTGTGATCCTGCGGCTACTGTTTCTCAGTAAAGTATTTATGTTTATCCTTAACCACTGATTCCTCGTCTGGTCTCTTCTCTGCACCTGTGTCCAACCTCAGCACGTCACATTTATTGGGGCTGCAATTTGGGGTGCAGTTAACTCTAATGAACTTATCCTCTGCAGCAGAGGTAACTCCGTGTCTTCCTTTCCTGTGGCGGTCCTCATGAGAGCCAGTTTCATCATAGCGCTTGATGTTTTTTGCGACCGCACTTGAAGAAACTTTCAAAGTTATAAATGTTTCCGCATTGACTGACCTTCATGTCTTAAAGAATTGATGGACTGCCATTTCTCTTTGCTCATTTCAGCTGTTCTTGCCATAATATTGACTTTTTATCAAATAGGGCTATCTTCTGTATACCGCCCCTACTTTGTCACAACACAACTGATTGGCTCAAACGCATGAAATTACACATATTAACTTTTAACAAGGCACACCTGTTAATTGAAATGCTTTCCAGGTGACTACCTCATGAACCTGGTTGTGAGAAAGCCAGAGTGTGCAAAGCTGTCATCAAGGCAAAGGGTGGCTACTTTGAAGAATCTCAAATAAAGAACATATTTTGAATTGTTTAACACTTTTTTGGTTACTACATGATTCTATATGTGTTATTTCATAGTTTTGATATCTTCTCTATTATTCTACAATGTAGAAAATAGTCAAATAAATAAACACTGGAATGAGTAGGTGTGTCCAAACCTTTGACTGGTACTGTATATTTTTATATATTTTCCTTTATTATTTGCCCCTAACTCTCCCATCGCTCCCCTAATTGGAGTGAACTAATGGAAAACAACACTTAGGCTTCTACTTCCAGCTTATACATACTATTCACATTTTATGGACACAGTATTTTTACAATAGTTATCAGTCCCATACAGTTTTGGTTTCTATTTGCCATATATTTTTCTATGCCGTGATGTTTCACAAAAGTGCTGCATCTTTCTATTCTCATATATTCTACATATTGTAAGTTAAAGACAAATTTTTGCTATGAGTATTATTATACTATTGCTCGATTGGCTATGACTTTTTTAATCACCAAGCAGTGCTATTTGCAGAGTTAGCTTCAGGTAAATTCTTCAGCCATTCCTGAACCTGTGAACAAAAACAAGCTACATATAGACAGTACCTTCGCAGCAAAACACGCAGAGCTGGGTTGGTTGTATCGGCCATAAACATATCATTTTATTGGTTGCAAGAATTTTATATAAACATTTTAATTGAAAAACTCTAAGCATTGTTTTGTGTATCAGTTCCTTAACCATGTGCCATGGAATTGGTACGTCTAAAGTCTCTTACCAAATATTTTGCAATCTATGTGGCACATCTGTCAATATTTTGGTCCTTAAATGAAACTGCCATACTTTTTATTTATCACAGTTTTCTTTAGCAAATGTTGGTCTTTAATGCAGGACCGCCAGACTAGTTCCTTACTCTCTCCACCTTCCACTTGCCTCTTCCATTTTTGCGTTAATGCTACTATTAGTTGGTTGTAATTTTGAGAATAGCAGACATTTCTATATATTTTTGTTAGCTGCATGTGTGACATAACTCCACCAGTCCTATTTATGATATAATTTACAAAGATTATACGTTTTTTTATCAGTTAGTATATTTGAGTTTAACCATAATATTTGTTGTAATATTTTTTATGTCTTTTCTAGTGGATTAAACTGAAATGGCAACCAACTTTCTATTGCTTGTTTTAAAAATAGTGATATTTTGGAGATTTTCAAATAATGTAAAGTGAGAGGTTATAATCTAAATAAAGGGAAAAGGGCCATTCTTGAACACGGGGTGAGCCATTCTTACTAATCTGCTAGAGAACCAGTTTAAGTATAGCTTTTGTTTGACTGAAGCCTTTACTGAGAGGTATAATGCTTTAATATTTAATAATTTCAGTCCTCCGTATACATATTCATTCTATAAATAGGCCTGTTTAATTTTGTATGGCTTGCCATTCCAAATAAATGTCGAAACATGTTTTGCTCATATAATTTAAAAACAAGTCGTTAGGTGTAGGCAAGGCCATAAGCAAATACGTAAACTGGGATATGACTAAAGAGATAATCAAGGTGATTTTTCCACAAATAGACAGGTATTTTCCTTTCTACGGTAGCAAGATATCTATTTGTGCTAACTTTCTATTAAAATGTATTGTGAGGTAATTTCTTTCAGGATATGATTATCGAGTTACTTCACCGTCAGACCATTTTATTTGGTTGTAATCCAGAGAGGTTAGAAAAAGTATCTAGATCCTCTATGAGGCTGTGGAGGGATCCAAATTGTGAATTTAAAAGAAAACATGAATCATCAGCATAAAATGACATCTTTGTTTTTAAAAACTAAAGTAGGGTGGTTGGTTGGGGTGGTTGGATGGATGGGTGGGCTTATAACGTGAACGTTTAGCAAGCCAAAACTGTGTTTGAATCTCATCACGGACAACTTTGGCATTTTAGCTAATTAGCAACTTTGCAACTACAGGACTTAATACATTTTATCTAATTTGCAACTACTTATCATGTTAGCTAACCATTCCCCTAACCCTAACCTTAACCTTTTAACCTAACCTTAAGCTGAGCTAGCAAGTGAGAAGAGCTTGCGACCATTTTTGTTTGGCAGAACAACGTGGTTGCCAATCGAATGAACGACCAGTCGGCTTTACTGGGAACGATACCAAAACGAACGACCAGTCGGCTTGGCAGCTAATAGAAGGCACGAAGACCTCGATTTCTTCTCGGGCCTAACAACACCCGTGCCAGTATAGCCTCCAAACCACGGCTTCTCGGGCATTATCACTTAAATAATATCATTCATGTTAAATATACTGGTTGGTCCTTATAAACCATTTACTAATCATTAGTTAAGTCTTTTTGGGTGGCCTAATGTAAAGTGAGATGTATTTATACTTTGTAAATGTTTTGAGTGACCAGTGTAATTTCTTAAAAAAATATAGTCATGCCATTGGTAGACATTTCAGCAGTACCTGATGATCCTTAAGGTCTCAAAAAAGCCAAGAACATATCAATGGTAAAACAATAAGCACACAACACAGGATGTTTAAAAGACTGAAGCATTAGAAGCATTCTTTTTTTAATGTATTTAAGCTTTATTTTATCAGGGAGTTCCATTGAGATCAAGTCCTTGTTTCCAGGGCAGCACTGCACGAACATAATTGACAAAATGTACAACAAACACAATGTAGTAAAACATACAATATTACAAGCAATTTAAGAACAAACACATTCCTCAACACTGTGCCACCCGGGAGGCTCCATTTTAACTGTTCTGATTGGTCCCAGAAACCAATGGGTTCGGCCAGAACGAGAACATACCAGTGGAGGCTCCTCAGAGGAAGAAGGGGAGGACCATCCTCCTCTGTGAATTTCATTAATAAAATAGTAAAACATTGAAAAAGTTCTTATTTTTAGATAAAAGTATACTAAATATATTCACATCTCACCAAATAATTGATTAAAACGCACTGTTTTGCAATGAAGGTCTACAGTAGCCTCAACAGCACTCTTTAGGGTAGCACCATGGTGTAGCCGGAGGACAGCTAGCTTCCGTCCTCCTTCTCGTACATTGACTTCAGTACAAAACCTAGCCATCAACAAATTAATTTCTTCAAAAATGAAGGAGAAGCAAGAGATAGAAAGAGAGAGTTCGTAAAAAAAATTCACTTTCAGTTTCACTTACTTAGCTAGCAAATGCAGCTTGCTAGTTTAGTTACTCAAACACCCGGCTCAAACAGAGGGATGCTATGTTAGCTAGCTGGCTATGACTATCCAACACAACACTGGAACTCGTCCAAGTCAAGGTAAACTTTTGGTTTTATGAATTTATTGCCACTTGGGCCCGCCGGTGTAATTGCTTACTAGCTATACACTGTAATGTTACCGCATGATTGTAGCGGATTTACTAAACCCATTAGTGCTATTAGCTATGTTGACTAGGACATTACTTTAACTAATACGGGGACAACAATGTAGGCTGTGTGTAGCGGTTATGACATGGTTTGGCTTGGAAAGGTTTTTTCGCCTGGTCACATACAGCTGATGTGTTGTTCATTGAAGTCCACAAAAGAAGGGGAAAGGTGAAATGAGGAGAGTGCATAGAGGCGAGAAGGAATACAATGTGGCTGCTATGAAAGTGAACTGTTTTTATGTATAATCAGGGGTGTATTCATTCCACTAATTCTGTTGAAAAACTTTTCTTAAACGGAAACAAAACGGGGGATAAAAATACCTGAATTTGTCTAATAGAAACTCTCGTTTGCAACTGTTGGACTATTGATTACACCCTAGATAAGCTAGAGGCAGGCAAAATGTTTCTCTCGACCTGTGTGCACCGACGTTGTAGACTTTAATTCATAGGCTAGGTTGTAGCAACCTCATGATGGGTATAGGGAATATTTGAGTATCATGTAGTAGTCTAAACCTGCTGATGTTACATTAAACTGGGTGAATGGAATATGAATGACAGTCATCCAACATGCTGTAATAGAAATAAGGCCATGCATGCTCATTCAAAAAATGATCGTCCTCACTCATCATAAACTGCACTGACCGCCACAGGAACCCACGTGGTGATATGCAAATGTGTCATTGGCTTTGATACTTTGATACTTTGATACTCTGATACAACACCTCTCATTTTGACGTCACCCCAAACGACTTCATCGATGGCAGTCTCAGACTGAAGTATGTAGCGAACATAGATCAGCGGAAGAATTCAGTTTGAAGCATCAGGCAAAAGTTATCTACCACTAGATTTGATGTTATGACACTGGTTAAGAATGGGAGGCTCCAAGAAGTGCCGCTCAGCCCATCCACCCACCACAAGAATGATCAGTAGGTCAGCCAGACCGCACTGCCAGGCTGAGCCGCCAGCACGCCTCGACCCTCAACAGTATAGTCAATACTTTAACCCTCTGCCCAAAACAATTTCCTTCCAATCAATTATTTTCAAATACAAAACAAAAAACAAAAATACATACACCTATACATATACAGGTAATTGCCAAAATAATAGAAACACTTAAGTGAATGAGGGGTAGAAAGTATATTGAAAGCAGGTGTGGTTCCTGAGTTAATTCATTAATTAACATAATGTATACAAATGCTGGGCAGGCCATTATTTTGGATACCATGGTTATGCCCCCATAGGATGATAATGCCCCCATCCACAGGGCACCAGTGGTCACTGAATGGTTTGATGAGCATGAAAACAGTGTTAACCATATGCCATGGCTGTCTCAGTCACCAGATTTCAACCCAATTGAACACTTAGAGATTCTGGAGCGGAGCCTGAGACAGCCTTTTCCACCACCATCAACAAAACACCACATTATAGAATTTCTTGTGGAAGAATGGTGCCGATAGAGTTCCAGACACTTGTAGAATCTATGTCAAGGCGCATTGAAGCTGTTCTGGCTTGTGGTGGCCCAACGCCCTACACGTTATGTTGGTGTTTCCTTTATTTTGCCAGTTACATATACATACAGAAACAGCACAGCCTCCATATAATTAATGTCATCATAATAATGTAGAGCTCTCTTCATTTTATTTACTTGCACAGAATATAGCTGGATCGCCCCAGCTCGCCCGCAAGGGTCCACCGCCCTGCCGTTCCCTAAACCAACACACGCTACTCAGCTTCAGGATCTTATGGAAACATTCATTATTGACTTTGTGTGTACTAGGCCAGGGCCAGAGCAACAACCCACAGGATGGCAGACCCCCAGTGTGAGGACTGAGCAGCCCAGCAGCTAGGTATAGCTTGAAGAGGTATCTCCCCTGACGTGGTCATGTTTTCAATACAGACTCTGTCTTACTGTATTTAGTACAATGCCTCCATACATAACTTGACATTTCTGTCATCTATCTTGACATTGTGGGAGAATAACCAACCTTCCAATTAATGGCAATGCATTTCTTCGCCGCTATAAATGTTAGGTTACACAGTTTCTCCTGATAACAGTCTCCAGTATCAACATTTAAAAGCAAACAAAAACGGAGAACGGAGAGAATATTCATCTGTAGACTCTTTGCCAGAATTCAGACAGCTTTTCACAAGACACATGACCTTTTAAATGCTTCCAGTGCTTCAGTATTTTCCTCTTTTAACTTTTAATGTTTATGTTTACACTTTGTTTGGCAGCACTTTAACTGGGCCATTAAAGGTAGTAACTCTTTAAACGTAATTGGATAATTCCGCAAAATGTAATGGGATAGTTCAGCGAAATATTAAACGTAATGGGATAGTTCAGCGAAATATTAAACGTAATGGGATAGTGCAGATGTTTGTTTCCATTCCTCGCAAGCACTTTTTGGACTGCTCTAATGAGTGACTGCAATCCACACTTTGGTTTTGGTGGAAAAGTCTGACAACAAATGCTATTGTTACAATTTTCGGATTTAAAAAAATACTTTACTCAGCATGGAAGTGTTACTGTTTTGGATTTAAAAAAATATATATTTTTCCAAACATCCTTTGTATTGTGTGATATGTTCTAGGGGCCATTTTGAGACGTTAAGGAGCATCACGAACTTCTGGAATGCCTACCAATGGCATTTCCATCTTTTGTGAGAAATAACACTGCTCACTCAAAACATTTGAAAAAAGTATTTATGAAGTATAAATTGCCCAAAAAGATTGAACTAATGATTAGTAAATGGTTTATGAGGACTCATATTAAACATCTTATGAATTATCTTATGAATAATTATTAAATACTTTCAAAGTTGTTTATAAATGTCTGAATAACTAGCTTACTAACATTACAGATGTGGGAGTAATGATTAATAAATGATGAATAAACTATTTACTAATCTATTATAAATGCTTTATTACAAGGGAGTATTTTGGAGGTATTATTACAAGGGAGTATTATTACAAGGTGGTATTATGCTACTTTTTTCTGATCTAATCCAAATCTGTTAGATAACAGACTCATTGGAATGAAATCCTGTTTATAATCAGAAATGAAAGAACATCATCTAAAATATCAGAGTATATACTGTATATATAAATATAATTAGATTACTAGTCCTCAGGACTAGCTGTACCTTATTAAAGTCAATTGTTTACATAATAATAGATTGGATTATGTAACCCCAATGACTCATCCTCTGTGTCTGCGTCCCAAACAGCACCCTGTTGCCTACATAGTGCTCTATGGGCCCTGATCAAAAGTAGTGCACTATATAGGAATGTGGTGCAATTTGGGACACAACCTGTGTCATCCTCTGACATGCTGTTTGTCTCTCTCCTGTCCAGTGGGGGTCGTTCCTCCCAGGACTAAGTCTCCCCTGGAGGATCAGGGCCAATCCTACGACCATGGAATCTCCCGACGCAACGGCAAGGTGCCTAATGGAATCTCCAGGGTAGGCAGCATGCCAGAGAGGGCTTTATGGAGCTCAGGAAACTCAAAGGCTATATGCATTATATTATATGATCCATACACATGATGTTTTGTAACTATATTATGATAGTGTTACTCATTGATGTTGCCTTTATGTAGTGGTGGTGGGCCTGTGTCTGGTATATTGAATGGTGCTGTCAAATGTATCTTTTAAAGAGCAATACATTTGATGCTTCATCATATGATTGACATGTTATTCCCATATCATTCCCCTCTCCCAGGAGCGTCCGAAGAGTGCGGTGTTCCCGGCGGAGGTGAAGTCCAAGATGAGCGTTGAGGAGCAAAACGAGCGTATCCGTAGGAACCAGAGCAGCTCCGTCAGGGACAAGAGACGCAGCCTGAACCTGGGTAGCCAGGCTGGTACCAACTACAGAGTGGTATGCTCTCACTTCTATTTACATGTACAGTACCTGTCAACACACCTACTCATTCAAGGGTTTTTCTTTATTTTTACAATTTTCTACATTGTAGAATAATAGTGAAGACATCAAAACTATTAAATAACACATATGGAATCATGTAGTAACTAAAAAAGTGTTAAACAAATCAAAATAGATTTGAGATTTGAGATTCTTCAAAGTAGCCAGTCTTGCCAGCCTTTGCCTTGATGACAGCTTTGCACGCTCTTGGCATTCCCTCAACCAGCTTCACCTGGAATGCTTTTCCAACAGTCTTGAAGGAGTTCCCACATATGGTGAGCACTTGTTGGCTGCTTTTCCTTCACTCTGCAGTCCAACTCATCCCAAACCATCTCAATTGGGTTGAGGTCGGGTGATTGTGGAGGCCAGGTCATCTGATGCAGCACTCCATCACTCTCTTTCTTGGTCAAATAGCCCTTACAAATCAAATCAAATGTGTCACATACACATGGTTAGCAGATGTTAATGCGAGTGTAGCGAAACGCTTGTACTTCGAGCTCTGAAAGTCCAGTAATATCTAACAAGTAATCTAACAATTCTCCAACAACTACCTTATACACACAGGTCTAAAGGGGTGAATGAGAATAGGTACATGTAGATATATGGATGAGCGATGGCCGATCGGCATCCTGGAGGTGTGTTTTGGATCATTGTCCTGTTGAATAACAAATTATAGTCCCCCTAAGTGCAAACCAGATGGGATGGCGTATCGCTGCAGAATGCGGTTAGACACACTCATGCTGGTGAAGTGTGCCTTGAATTCTAAATAAATCACGGACAGTGTCACCAGCAAAGCACCCCCACACCATCACACCTCCTCCTCCGTGCTTCATGGTGCGAACCACACGTGGAGATCATCCGTTCACCTACTCTTTGTCTCACAAAGACACAGCGGTTGGAAACAAAAATCTCAAATTTGGACTCATCAGAATAAAGGACAGATTTCCACCGGTCTAATGTCCATTGCTCGTGTTTCTTGACCCAAGCAAGTCTCTTATTCTTATTGGTGTCCTTTAGTAGTGGTTTCTTTGCAGCAAATCGACCATGAAGGCCTGATTCACACAGTCTCCTCTGAACAGTTGCTTTGAGATGTTGTTTTGAGATGTGTTACTTGAACTCTGTGAAGCATTTATTTGGGCTGCAATTTCTGAGGCTGGTAACTCTAATGAACTTATCCTCTGTTCATTGAAATGCATTCCAGGTGACTACCTCATGAAGCTGGTTGAGAAAATGCCAAGAGTGTGAAAAGATGTCATCAAGGCAAAGGGTGGCTACTTTGTAGAATCTAGAATACAATGTAGAAAATGTTAAAAATAAAGAAAAACCCTTGAATGAGTAGGTGTGTCCAAACGTTTGACTGGTACAGTACATGTACCTCTATGAGCTAGCCACCAGGAATATGTACTGTATGATGAAATTTATTATAAAGGAAGAAACAGTATATTGTTCTGGCCTCTTGTCTATCTTTCCGGGCTAAGTTGAAGTCTCTTTCCTGATTCCTGATCCGGCCTCCTAGTCTCTTTCCTGATTGGTTATCTCTGTGTGTGTGTGTCCAGGTGAGGCGGAGGCTGACAACCCATGAGGTGGACATCAAGGACCTGGAGGCTGCAGTACGGGGGGAGGGGGTACAAGAGTCACCCCGGGAGGAGATTGCTCGCCTCAGACGGTTACAGATGGAACCTGACCAGTACAACCTGGACATCAGCAAAGAGGTTAGACACACTCTGTCCAACAACCACACTATGTGATACAATCATTATGTGACTATGATCCAGTCGTGATGTGATATAGTTGTGCTTAATGCAAAGTTAATTAAACACTTTGAAAACAGATTATTTCAGTTATTTCAGTAACACTTCATTCGTTGGAGCTCTTTCAGCTGGTATTTGTCTGGTATAAAAAAATGCTGTGATAATTAACAAGTCAAATCACATTTGTATTGGTCACATACCCGTATTTAGAAGATGTTTTTGCGGGTGTAGTGAAATGCTTGTGTTCCTAGCTCCAACAGTGCGTCATATCTAACAATTCACAACAACAAACACAAATCTAAAAGTACAATAAGGGAATTAATAAATAAATAAATATCAGGACGAGAAATGTCGGAGTGGCATTGACTAAAATACAGTAGAATAGAATACAGTATATACATATGATATGAATAAGCAGTATGTAAACGTTATTCATTCTTAAGGACCGGCGTTACGTCAATGGGACAGTTGTAAATCATGCAGCGCGTTATATCAAGATTGCAGATTTTAGAGTAACAACAAATGTCGGTACATAGAAGTGTCTTATATCGGCTGAAAGCTTAAATTCTTGTTAATATAACTGCACTGTCCAATTTACAGTAGCTATTACTGTGAAAAAATGCCATACTATTGTTTGAGGAGAGCTCCTAACAACAAAACACTTTTTTTAACCCGATAGGTTTGATAAATTCACCTCCTGAAGGTGAAATTTGCACTTACATTCTGAAATCTTGCTCTGATTTATCATCCAAAGGGTCCCAGAGATAACATGAAGTGTCGTTTGTTAGTCTTGTTGTTCACTCATTTTTCAAGTTATCCATCTGAAACTTTACACATACACTGATGTCATCTTGTGGACACTACCGGAATTACAACTAGAGTGATGGCTATAACTATTACCTTTCTCTTGCATTTCAAAGATGGTGGTAGAAAAATACTTTCTTTTTTTGTATTTTCTTCTACCAGATCTATTGTGTTATATTCTCCTACATTAATTTCACAGTTCCACAAACTTCAAAGTGTTTACTTTGAAATGGTACCAAGAATATGCATATCCTTGCTACAGGCAGTTAGATTTGGGTATGTCATTTAGGCAAAAATTTAAAAAGATTGGGCTATTATTAAAGTGACCAGTGATTCCATGTCTATGTACATAGGTCAGCAGCCTCTAATGTACAGGGTTGAGTAACCGGGTTGTAGCTGGCTAGTGATGGCTATTTAACAGTCTGATGGCCTTGAGATAGAAGCTGTTTTTCGCTCTCTCTGTCCCAGCTTTGATGCACCTGTACTGACCTCGCCTTCTGGATGATAGCGGGGTGAACAGACTGTGGCTCGGGTGGTTGATGTCCTTTATCGTTTTAGCCTTCCTGTGACATCGTGTCCTGGAGGGCAGGCAGTGTGCACCCGGTGATGCGTTGGGCAGACCGCATTACCCTCTGGAGAGCCCTGCGGTTGCGGGTGGTGCAGTTGCCGTACCAGGCGGTGATTCACCACACTGTCTGTGTTGGTGGACCATTTCAGATCATCAGTTATGTGTACGCCGAGGAACTTGAAGCTTTCCACCTTATCCACTGTGGTCCTGTCAATGTGGATAGGGTTGTGCTCCCTCTGCTTTTTTCTGCTTCTTTGTTTTGTTTGACGTTGAGGGAGAGGTTATTTTCCTGGCACCACTCCGCCAGGTCCCTCACCTGTTAGTACACACTAAGTGGTAATGAAGATGTAGAGGAGGCGGCTCATTAGAATATTTCGGGGCATGGTTTGATCACAGCTCTTTTTTTGCAACTGTGAGTTAGTGTCATTCCAGTTGATTTAATCTGTTACATGTTAAATATGATAATGATTAGTGATGGTGTTTTGTGTTTTGTGAAAGACTGATGTATGGCTGGTGTCAATTGAAAGTGATGTGTAAATCAGTGGTTCTCAATTCTCTCCTCAGAGACCCCCTGTAACGGCAGCCTTCCCTCTCTTCGCGAGAAGAGAGGGTGTAACAGGGATCGGACCAAGACGCAGCGTAGTTGGTGCTCAACATATTTAATAATGATAAACAGTGAACACTTAACAATTACAAAATAACAAAATGTGGCAAACCGATACAGTCCTAGCTGGTGCAGCGAAAACACAGAGACAGGAAACAACCACCCACAAACCCCAACACAAAACAAGCTACCTATATATGATTCCCAATCAGAGACAACACAAAACACCTGCCTCTGATTGAGAACCATATTAGGCCAAACATAGAAACAGACAAACTAGACACACAACATAGAATGCCCACCCAGCTCACGTCCTGACCAACACTAAAAAAAGCAAAACACACAAGAACTATGGTCAGAACGTGACACCCCCAGTCGTTCCAGATCTAGCACACCTGTTTCAACTCACAATAATTAAACCTATGGAATTGTAACAATATAATATCGCTAACCAGAAAAAATAACCCAGTATTGTTCTTCAAACGGTTATTTCTAGAACCTTGAAATGGTTCTATACAGTACCAAAAAGGGTTGTGACAATAGCAGAATTGTTTTTGGTGCTATATAGAGCCTTTTTGTTTATAGTTTTTTATTGAATCATAGGAATGGTTCTTTATTGCACCATAAAAGTTTTGGCTATTGTTACGAGCTAAATAATCCTTATTTGGCCCTATATAGAAAAGTTTGTTTTTAGTGTGTGCTGGCTTCAAATAATTTCCCACAATTGGTCACTACTTGTGTACGTAATGTTTTTTCTAATTGCAAACCAAGTATATAGTGGGCCATAAAATAAAAGATGATCAAACCTCATCTGTAACTCGTAGAAAGAGGAGGAAGGGAAGCGCTACTAAGGTACACTATAGTATATTTTGGTAGATAGAAGGTGCTCTTTGGTAAAAGGTGTAAATTGGTCATCAAAAAGAAAGGAGGACCAAGGCACTCTTCATATAATTAATTAAAATGCCTTTATTAGTATGGCATGTTCAATAGAAACAAAGTTGTTTAAAAACCGACGCGTTTCGGCTGCATGGCCTTCGTCAGGGAGTACAGAAAAAAGAGAATACAATGTCCTCTTTTGAAAGGCTTTTCCACACAAGTACGCCATACGGGTAGGCAATGAAGACTACCCCATGGCAAGGCACTACAAGTCCTTACACCATGGTAACCCTGCCTCCCTACAAGCTATGGGTATTGATCATGTTCCGGCCTCTATTAGAAAAGGGGACCGTCTTAAACAGTTAAACCAAAGGGAAAGTTTTTGGATTTACAAACTACAGGCCACTAAGTACCCTGGTTTAAATGAAGATATGGATTTCTCACCCTTCCTGTAGGGTCGTGATGGGTCCATTTGCTGTCATCTAGTGGACATTTTGCTTAATTGCCCTCTAGCTATGTTTGGACTGTTGTTCATGTTTTGCTGTGGTCTGGAGTACTGTGGAATATATTGCTTTCTTGTTCTGGACACTTCTCCCAGTCATGGTTAGGGTTGGAACTGCCTCTCTGGGTGTTCTGATGCTTCTAGTTTGGAGTTGTATGCTCATGATAACATAGCTACAGTATTTCACCTTTTCATGTGTATATTATTGCTTACTAGGTGTGTCCAATTTGGTAACCACTCCCTCTTCTAATTAGGGCTAATTGGAAAAGCCTTTCAAAAGAGGACATTGTATTCTCTTTTTTCTGTACTCCCTGACGAAGGCCATGCAGCCGAAACGCGTCGGTTTTTAAACAACTTTGTTTCTATTGAACATGCCATACTAATAAAGGCATTTTAATTAATTATATGAAGAGTGCCTTGGTCCTCCTTTCTTTTTGATGCTCATCTGTAACTCGTTGTGTCCTCAGCTGTGTACTCCAGACAAGATTCTGATTCCGGAGCGCTACCTGGACGTGGACACTCCTCTCAGCCCAGAGGAGCAAAAGGAGAAACAGAAGAAAGTAGAGAGGATCAAGACGCTCATTGCCAAATCAAAGTATGTACAGACACTACTGAACTACTATCTAACACAGCTCTCACACAGTACAGCAGTGTATTTAGCCAAAGTTTGGCTAAACATTCTCCCCTCTACTGATTATCTGATTCACATCTGAATGATGGGATGCCACATGTTCTGTATAAAAAGGTATAATTTAATCTCCTTTCTCCTGCGCTCTACTTATTTTCTTTGTCATTCTCTCGCCCTCCTCTCCCCCTCCCCTCTGCCCGTCACTCCCTCCAGTCTCCAGAACGTGGTTCCCCTATTGGACGGTCCTACTGAGGGGGCTGGTTCCCACCACCAGGGTAACCCAGAGCAGCAGCTCCAGGACCAGGAGAAGAGGATTGAGATCTCCTGTGCCCTGGCCACCGAGGCCTCGCGACGCTCCCGTCTGCTCTCCGGTGAGGACGCCACCGCAGCCTGCCGCTCCACCGCCACCACCCCGACCACCCTGTCGCTACGGTTTTCCCCCTCACGGTTATCATTGCCCACCCCGGCCCCATCGCCCCCCTGTCATTGAGAGGACCCCCCAGCGACGAGTGGCGATGTGTTGCTGCAACACCCCCCACCGCCATCCAAAACCCCTTCTCTCTCTGCCTCTATGATACACATGTCCACCACCAACCACACATGTCCACCCTTCTCCAGCTGTGTGCATCCCACTCAACATCCCTAACAGCTGTGTTGGGATTAGATTGGAGGTTAACCTAGTCGAACTGCCTTGTTATAAAATATACAACGAGGGCCAGTTCCATCAACTTTAAAATCCCAATGTAACTCTTAGTTAAACCTCACTGTCAATTGTCTGCAAACGACTCCACTATCCAACACTTAACCCCAGCCAATCACACACTCACTTCTTCACCATCTGCTGTATTGCAATACAATCCACTATCCACTACCCACTCACTACCTAACCCCAACAACCACACCTTCACTCCCTCGAGGTCTGCAGCAGTCCACCAAGCGAAGTACGTAACAAGCTTCTCAGACGAGTTCTGATATAGGATCAGGTTCCCCCTGTCATCTAAATCTTATTCAATGTGATCTAAAAGGCATAAATGATCCCAGATCAGCACACCTACTCTGAGACACTATAAATACAGGTCCTGAGCTCAGATACACCTATATGTATCCGCTCTTACTGAAAATGCTTATTAACCTTGTCCATTCACTGGGCATCCTAAAACAGTGGCACATTTTCACTGTCCCTAGAGCCATAGATTAACAGAGATTTGATCAATTCAGATGAACCGAGATTGAGAATATGAAAGTGTTGCCATGTTGCCACCAGATGTTCCAGGATGATAATCTTCCAATGAGAAATGCAAGTTAGAATGGAATGTTATGGAATGTCTTGTGCTAGCAGGGAAGATAGTTCACCAAACTCTTATCGCTGGCTCTGCCTGTTTCACTGTCTGTCTCACTACTCCACTCTCCACAATATTCACTGTCTGTCTCACTACCCCACTCCTCCACTCTCCACAATATTCACTGTCTGTCTCACTACCCCACTCCTCCACTCTCCACAATATTCACTGTCTGTCTCACTACCCCACTCCTCCACTCTCCACGATATTCACTGTCTGTCTCACTACCCCACTCCTCCATTCTCCACAATATTCACTGTCTGTCTCACTACCCCACTCCTCCACTCCCCACAATATTCACTGTCTGTCTCACTACCCCACTCCTCCACTCTCCACAATATTCACTGTTTGTCTCACTACCCCACTCCTCCACTCCCCACAATATTCACTGTCTGTCTCACTACCCCACTCTTCCACTCCCCACAATATTCACTGTCTGTCTCACTACCCCACTCCTCCACTCTCCACAATATTCACTGTCTGTCTCACTACCCCACTCCTCCACTCCCCACAATATTCACTGTCTGTCTCACTACCCCACTCCTCCACTCTCCACAATATTCACTGTCTGTCTCACTACCCCACTCCTCCACTCTCCACAATATTCACTGTCTGTCTCACTACCCCACTCCTCCACTCCCCACAATATGCACTGTCTGTCTCACTACCCCACTCCTCCACTCTCCACAATATTCACTGTCTGTCTCACTACCCCACTCCTCCACTCTCCACAATATTCACTGTCTGTCTCACTACCCCACTCCTCCACTCCCCACAATATTCACTGTATGTCTCACTACCCCACTCCTCCACTCCCCACAATATGCACTGTCTGTCTCACTACCCCACTCCTCCACTCTCCACAATATTCACTGTTTGTCTCACTACCCCACTCCTCCACTCCCCACAATATTCACTGTCTGTCTCACTACCCCACTCCTCCACTCCCCACAATATGTACTGTCTGTCTCACTACCCCACTCCTCCACTCCCCACAATATGCACTGTCTGTCTCACTACCCCACTCCTCCACTCCCCACAATATGCACTGTCTGTCTCACTACCCCACTCCTCCACTCTCCACAATATTCACTGTCTGTCTCACTACCCCACTCCTCCACTCCCCACAATATTCACTGTCTGTCTCACTACCCCACTCCTCCACTCCCCACAATATGTACTGTCTGTCTCACTACCCCACTCCTCCACTCCCCACAATATGCACTGTCTGTCTCACTACCCCACTCCTCCACTCTCCACAATATTCACTGTCTGTCTCACTACCCCACTCCTCCACTCCCCACAATATGCACTGTCTGTCTCACTACCCCACTCCTCCACTCCCCACAATATGCACTGTTTGTCTCACTACCCCACTCCTCCCCTCTCCACAATATTCACTGTCTGTCTCACTACCCCACTCCTCCATTCCCCACAATATGCACTGTCTGTCTCACTACCCCACTCCTCCACTCCCCACAATATGCACTGTCTGTCTCACTACCCCACTCCTCCACTCTCCACAATATTCACTCTGTCTCACTACCCCACTCCTCCACTCTCCACAATATTCACTGTCTGTCTCACTACCCCACTCCTCCACTCCCCACAATATGCACTGTCTGTCTCACTACCCCACTCCTCCACTCCCCACAATATGCACTGTCTGTCTCACTACCCCACTCCTCCACTCCCCACAATATGCACTGTCTGTCTCACTATCCCACTCCTCCACTCTCCACAATATTCACTGTCTGTCTCACTACCCCACTCCTCCACTCCCCACAATATGCACTGTCTGTCTCACTACCCCACTCCTCCACTCTCCACAATATTCACTGTCTGTCTCACTACCCCACTCCTCCACTCTCCACAATATTCACTGTCTGTCTCACTACCCCACTCCTCCACTCCCCACAATATGCACTGTCTGTCTCACTACCCCACTCCTCCACTCTCCACAATATTCACTGTCTGTCTCACTACCCCACTCCTCCACTCTCCACAATATTCACTGTCTGTCTCACTACCCCACTCCTCCACTCCCCACAATATGCACTGTCTGTCTCACTACCCCACTCCTCCACTCCCCACAATATTCACTGTATGTCTCACTACCCCACTCCTCCACTCCCCACAATATGCACTGTCTGTCTCACTACCCCACTCCTCCACTCCCCACAATATGCACTGTCTGTCTCACTACCCCACTCCTCCACTCCCCACAATATTCACTGTCTGTCTCACTACCCCACTCCTCCACTCTCCACAATATGCACTGTCTGTCTCACTACCCCACTCCTCCACTCCCCACAATATGCACTGTCTGTCTCACTACCCCACTCCTCCACTCCCCACAATATGCACTGTCTGTCTCACTACCCCACTCCTCCACTCTCCACAATATGCACTGTCTGTCTCACTACCCCACTCCTCCACTCCCCACAATATGCACTGTCTGTCTCACTACCCCACTCCTCCACTCCCCACAATATGCACTGTCTGTCTCACTACCCCACTCCTCCACTCTCCACAATATGCACTGTCTGTCTCACTACCCCACTCCTCCACTCCCCACAATATTCACTGTCTGTCTCACTACCCCACTCCTCCACTCTCCACAATATTCACTGTCTGTCACACTACCCCACTCCTCCACTCTCCACAATATTCACTGTCTGTCACACTACCCCACTCCTCCACTCTCCACAATATTCACTGTCTGTCACACTACCCCACTCATCCACTCCCCACAATATTCACAACACACGCTGATGCTCCACTGTCTTAACCTAGAGGCTCTACTATATAGTCCTTGAAGATCGCAAGCTCTCCTATAGTTAGATCGACAGTTTCCGTTTGCTCAAAACTACGACACTATTTCTTACTGCTTACCCTCTGTCTCTGCCCCTCTACCCACAACCAACCACATATTCACAATGGCATCACGGTTAACTTAATGATTTGGGGAAATTGAACATTATCTTGTCAGCTTTAAGTGATGAGCTGAAGAAAAACAAAACTGGCTTGATTTATCAACTCTTATAGTGCCATTAGTATTCAGTCATACTATGTGCTGCCTGCTGTCAGTCGTGGTCATAAAAACATGGTCCAGCTGCACAGAGATCAAACCAAGTTTGCGCTTTATACTGTATCTGTGTTTCTCTGGTGATGCCAGATAGCAACTATTTTATTTTGTCAAGCCTCCTTAGGCTCCAGAGCCGAAGTGCTCTGAATGTGTGTAGGTGAACTCCAGATCCAGGTACAATGGCTTTATCATAGTATACACTACCCCCATAGTATACACTACCCCCACATAGTATACACTCCTCTTGCTTCCTCAGTACAGAGCTACAGGCTAAGCACCATTCATCTTATGCTTGTGAGGTGATGTGAGTGCACAGTCTCCCCTGTTTTATCTCCCTCACTCTACCTACCGTTTTTAAATTGCTTTACACCTTTATGTTTTGCTATTTGTTTTGCTCGTTCTCACGTCACACCCCCATTCCATTCCAGCCCAGTGCGCCCCCAGCCCCCTCGCCTCCCCGACCAGCCTGGCCCCTCCCCCCTCCTCCACTGGCTTCTCCGACTCCGCCCACATCATGAAGGTGTGAGTCTGTGAAGGTGAGTCCCCGCTCACCAACCACACTTACCTCCCCCCTTAACCCCCCACACTTACCTCCCCCCTTAACCCCCCACTCCCCATTAACCCCTCGCTGGTTGCCGTACCTCCTACCTCTCCTGGTTTTGGCAGGGCTCTCTGTTTTTCCCTCAGGTGATGTCTTGACCAATGGCAGCAGGTGGACATCAAGGAATCTTTTATTGTTACCTTTTATTACTATCTGCTTTGCTCAATTGTTTTACTAACTGGAAACAAGTTCAGAATGCACTCAATGGCCAGTGCTAACATCAGATTTTTGCTAAGTATACCAAAATAAACACACACCAATAGTATATTACTACCAGTCCTTTTCCATATACTGTACTCATTTTAAGGTACGGAAACCGTCAATCAATACAGATATAGCAGTGAACTATCCTTTTAAGATTTATGACAGTTAATATTAATATCACAGGGTCAGATCAGTGGGGCTAAGCTGTTATTACTATTATCACGAGGTCAGATTAGTGGGACTAAGCTGTTATTACTATTATCACAGGGTCCGATCAGTATGGATAAGCTGTCATTACTAGTATCACATGGTCAGATCAGTGGGGCTAAGCTGTTATTACTATTATCAAAGGGTCAGATCAGTATGGATAAGCTGTTATTACTATTATCACGAGGTCAGATCAGTATGGATAAGCTGTTATTACTATTATCACAGTGTCAGATCAGTTACTATTATCACAGTGTCAGTGATAAGCTGTTATTACTATTATCACAGGGTCAGATCAGTATGGATAAGCTGTTATTACTATTATCACGAGGTCAGATCAGTATGGATAAGCTGTTATTACTATTATCACAGTGTCAGATCAGTATGGATAAGCTGTTATTACTATTATCACAGTGTCAGATAAGTATGGATAAACTGTTATTACTATTATCACAGTGTCAGATCAGTATGGATAAGCTGTTATTACTATTATCACAGTGTCAGATCAGTATGGATAAGCTGTTATTACTATTATCACAGGGTCAGATCAGTATGGATAAGCTGTTATTACTATTATCACAGTGTCAGATCAGTGTGGATAAGCTGTTATTACTATTATCACAGTGTCAGATCAGTATGGATAAGCTATTATTACTATTATCACAGGGTCAGATCAGTATGGATAAGCTGGTATTACTATTATCACAGTGTAAGATCAGTGTGGATAAGCTGTTATTACTATTATCACATGGTCAGATCAGTGTGGATAAGCTGTTATTACTATTATCACAGTGTTAGATCAGTGTGGATAAGCTGTTATTACTATTATCACAGGGTCAGATCAGTATGGATACGCTGTTATTACTATTATCACAAGGTAATATCAGTATGGATAAGCTGTTATTACTATTATCACAGGGTCAGATCAGTATGGATAAGCTGTTATTACTATTATCACAAGGTCAGATCAGTATGGATAAGCTGTTATTACTATTATCACAGGGTCAGATCAGTATGGATAAGCTGTTATTACTATTATCACAGGATCAGATCAGTATGGATAAGCTGTTATTACTATTATCACAGTGTCAGATCAGTGTGGATAAGCTGTTATTACTATTATCACAGGGTCAGATCAGTATGGATACGCTGTTATTACTATTATCACAAGGTAATATCAGTATGGATAAGCTGTTATTACTGTTATCACAGTGTCAGATCAGTATGGATAAGCTGTTATTACTATTATCACAGGGTCAGATCAGTATGGATAAGCTGTTATTACTATTATCACAGTGTCAGATCAGTATGGATAAGCTGTTATTACTATTATCACAGGGTCAGATCAGTATGGATAAGCTGTTATTACTATTATCACAAGGTAATATCAGTATGGATAAGCTGTTATTACTATTATCACAGTGTCAGATCAGTATGGATAAGCTGTTATTACTATTATCACAGGGTCAGATCAGTATGGATAAGCTGTTATTACTATTATCACAGTGTCAGATCAGTATGGATAAGCTGTTATTACTATTATCACAGTGTCAGATGAGT